>NW_015150659.1:603393-613764 GCF_000732505.1 Cyprinodon variegatus
TAGCATTAGTTCAAAGAGTTACATGTAATTCAATTAATCTATTGGACTTACTTGGTACTCTGTTGATAGCCCGCAGTGGCCTGAGTACTCGAACAGTACGGATTGCTGACAGACTGGCATTGTGGCCATCCAGGGAATACTCCATCACCCTGATAATAAAGATGCAGTATACACAGAACAAAGTTTTAATTGTCATAACAAAAAAGAAAAATTGAGCATTAAAGAACCAACAAGATACATGTACTCAAAAACAACATAAAGAAAGGTTGTTGATTGAAAATCTGGGAATTTGGAGCTTGACCTGCCCTTACCGTTCACCAGCTACTTGGAAATAGAAGAATCCCAGTGTTTAGCAATTGCACAGTTTATAAATGCCATTTGCCCTGGTAGATATAAAGCCTTAATGGGGGCAAACCTCAAGCTGTAAAATCTGCTTTTACAGTAGCCTATAATACCCTTTACAGCTCTGCTCTTGTTGTCTCTCCCATATGCTGTCAAGATCACTGGCAAAGATGATAATATAAATGCCAATTCATAAAAAGGGTAAATTCTGATAAATAACAATATATAATAACAATAAAATATTTCTTTATTCATAACGAATGCATGCTCTTAATCAGGCTCACTCTTTTTAGAACAAATTCACAAATTATTGTCTTTGTCAAATTTCCCATTTTTTAAGTCTCCTTCAACACTGCGTCCATCATAATGACTGATATGTCACACCTGTGTGTTTTTTTCCCCCCAAATCAGTTAGAGGTAAACGGTTAAAAACAATGAAAATACAGCATCCTGTCTGAACAACCATTTTATTCAAATCAGGAATTATTTGTTCTTGGTTATGTAAATGTGAGTTTCTATCATCTTGTCTTGGTAATATTTTCCCTAATCTACCTTTGAAAAGCTTCAAAATATATCAAATTCAGGGAACAACTTTTGACCACAACTCACATCAGTTGACTTAATGGATATCTGTCGGATTTAGTTTTGAACTATAGCTTTTATTCTTTACAGGTGATGTTGTTATTTTGCTGACTTTGAAACATGCTTTGACCTATGTTCAAATAAAATCCCTCTTCATCTTCAGAACACAGGTTTCTGCCACATATAAAAACAGCCACTAAGCAGAAATACCTGCAGCTCTTTCAGTAATGTTCTCAGTTTGTTGGTCACGTCCCAAACAAGTGAAGTTTAATATTTATTTATCTCATCAAATATGGAAAAACAAGTGGTCACTGTTGTTCCATTTTATCTCCAATAATTAATAACTTTCTCTTCTGCCATCGTATACAATGCTATCTAATGTATTTGTATTTTCTTCTTACTTATACATTGGTCCTGTAACACTGACAACTGGAATTGAATCAAGAGGAGGTTCAAGAATGTATAAGTTTGAGGGTGTGCACACTTATTAAAATGGTTTGTTTTATTATTTTTATTATTATTATTTTAGTTAAGATTGATTCTTTCTGCATGTGATGTTTAACTTTCTGCAAAATGCTTCATAGGAGACTTATGTCTGATTCCTTCCTGTTTGTACATAAGAAAGAATAGAAAAGGAAATAGGAATGTTTATTTGATGAAAAGAAAGGTATCATGCTTTATTCTACAAAAACATTACATGAACTTGAAAAACATTTATCCATCATCCAAATTTATACACTGAATCTGCATCTGAATATCTTGCTTGATTTCTGTCATATCAGAGTAACATTTAATCCCAACTCTGCATATGACAACTCAGATGCAAACCTTTAAAATAAGGACTAAAAGCACAGGTAAAAAAAAAAATTATTTATTTCCTAAAACAGATCATCATACCAATTGTGTTGCAAATGTGTGAATTTAATTAATTTATACTTAGGTTTATAATAATGACATCAATGGAATACAGACCCTGCCATAACAATGACGAAGTCGAGCTGGTTCCATTTGTCGCCGAGGTAACAATTGGGGCCAAAAATTCCAAGAGCCACCATCTTTATGACCATCTCCACCGCAAAGAAAGCGAAGATGCAATCATCCAGTACCTAATTGAAAAAAAGATAAATACATTAAAAGTAACCTCTTCTATAGCACAGGCATGTTTATTTTATAAAAGCAAAATACAATGAGAACAGGGTGTTGATAACAAAAACGAATCTATTGAATAAATTAGTTAGTTAATTCTGGCAATGAAATGTTCAGCCTCACCATGATTGGTTATGGTTGTGTCTCATTTAGTAAGACGTCTCGTACAGCTGTGAGAATTTCTCTATTTGAGGATAATGAGTCTATCTCGATGTGCAATGAATCAGTGCTTCTCCAAAACAAGTGTGTATGAATAAAATGTCAATTAGACAAGCAGAAAATATGTAATTCAATTATTCACTTCAAAGATATATTTGTGAAATCAAAGTCATAACATTAAACAAATGCAGCTAATATGAAAAATGAAAAATTATAACAAGTTAGAACTGTCAAGATTTTACATTTAGTTATTATCTCTATCCTGATGTTGTTGAAAGGTTGCGATCTATAAAATTAGAGTGTGGAATTTAGAAAGCTGATGTGTTCTTTTTTCTGCCTGTCCTTAGGCATGATTTATAATTTATAGATAGTAAAGGGATACTCTTTAACTTTAAGAAAACTAATGACCTGTTAAGGCAGGCGCTTTTTAAAAAATATATATATATATATATTTTTTTTTTTTGCTATTTCATGCACTGTGCTTTGCAGTAACATATGTGGATTGTCATTTTCCTTCATTTGATTTTCTCTCTATCGAACTGCTGCTTGACTAAACACTTTGGGCCAATACATAAACAGCGTTCCGTACATGCTACTTTAGCCTCAGTAAGCACTGCTTCCAATCAGATCTAGAGTAGGACTAAAAATGCCACCCTTTGTGCAGGAAGAATAAAAAAAAAAAATCATGAAAACGCTATTACAAAACGGCTAAGTGCCACAAGCCAGATAATACCCAGTGGAAAAAGGGCAATAGCAATATGACAAAATGTGTAAGCTTTTAACTGAGAATGTAAAAGAACATGGTGAAAGTTTCCCAAAGGGAGCATTCTAACACAGCATCACATTTAGAAAAACAGAATTTAGAATCTTTACGTTAGCCCATCTAATGGAGTAAGACACTCACCTGCAAGATACGACACCACTCTGACAGGCAGCTAACATCCTCGCAAGGCTGAAACATCCCCAGGGTCACACAGTTTAACAGGATCACCAGCATAGACACGTGCTCGAACCACGTGCAAGAGGAAGGTTAAGGTCAAAACAAGATATGGCATTACAAATGATGAACAGAGAGACAGAGAGAGAGGCTTTGGTTAATTCATAAGCAGCTATATAATGCTGTTTATGTCGTCAGATCAACATGATAAAGGACAACAATAACTGAGCTTGTAAGCACATTAGACAGGTATCAGCGCAGCTGATGCAATGTGATCACGCAGAAGGAAAAGTAAGCAATTACTTCATCAATCCAACTGATCCCAGTAGAAATTATTGTATGTACCTAATGCAGTAAATGGGCCCAATGGTGACAACTGCTGCTAATATAATTATAATGCTCTTTGCCTAATTCATAAAAAGAACATGTTAATGGGTTGATGTGTGCTGCAGATCATGTTGCAGCTTTTACCAGTGCTGATCAACGGCAGGGTCTAAAGCATCAGGAAAAGTGATGAAAAGAAACAGAACAGAATGTCACCAAGCAAAATATAATCCGTTTTTGTCAATTAACCTGAAGGTTGAAATAGATCAGCATAACAAGTGTGATGCAGAAAACCCTTAGTGTAGTTAAAGATTTGCATAATGAAATCCTGTTATCTTGTCAGAAGAAAGTAGCTTAGTTTGATAAGTACAAATCTCTAGTATTGTCTCTCTGACCTGACTAAAAGAATCTCGGACAAATAACATTTATTTAAAATTGTTGTTTTATAATCTTCTGAAGAGGATTTTCACTGTTGTCCATAATGTTTCCTTCCTTTATGAAGAATTCTTCTTTGTGAAATAATCTCCAGAGTTTCTAGAGGACTTCCCAGAACAGAGCCGGACTTGTTTATTAGCTTGTAGAGCTTTTTTAAGTAGTTTTCTCTGGTGCTGTTACCCCAGCATATAATGGAGGAAGAGATCACCCTCTCCACAAAAGACTTTTAGAAGATATGAAATATTACAGATAGATATTACATGCAAAGTACAATCTGAATTGTCCTTTCTTGTAGACAGCTTCTGTATAGTGTATATGTATATATACACACACATATAAATATATAGTACTTTAACTAATAACATACAGAAAATATTTCTCTCTTGCCTTTAAAATTTATATTTTCTGTTTAAGTTTTGTGTTCTGCAATGTCTGACTATCCAGCACAGTTAATGTAACCCAAGGAAAAGATGTACAAAAAGCTTTTTATGACAGAAGCATTATGTCATACAGAGAAGAACAATTAAATTATCATAAAACTATTGCATCCCCTCCTAAGCAGCCACCAAGAGCTGCAAAGGCCCACTAATCACCCAGATGTAACTAAAACTTGCAGAACAACAGTTCCTACACACTAAGTTTGAATACAACGGTGGTTACACTACATTCGGTCATTAAAGCATTAACAGTAGCAAGCTACACTATTGCCACATAGCCCTTAGGCAAACTCACAGAAAAAAAAAGTGTCACCAGTTTATGACAACCCTCATGCTAGTGGCAATTTGGGTGCATCTTGCCAAAGGACACATCAGCTGAGATAGACAGAGCTGGGCTTTCAACTGGGACACTCTGGTTACAGGAAAAACTCCTGGATCCTATGCCACTCTTGCCCTGTCAATCATTTTTCTCTTAAACAGAAAGTTTAGGTTTTTTGGAGTTATTTGAAAAACACACGAGGAGCTGATGTCTTATGTGTTTAAGCTGATGTATTACGTATTAGCAGCAATGAAACCTATGTTTGGAGACATGAGAGAATTTTAATGCAGCCAATCTCTGAAAATTAGACCCCATCTATAAAGTTTGACAGGTTAGAAGAAGCTTAAACATTAGAATGCAGCAGACAACCGGTTGGCATTCCTGCTGCTTACTTTAAAGCAGAAAATATAAATACAAAAGGGAGGACAAACAAAACGCAGCAGAACAACATGTAAATAAGTCTTAGACGTTGCACTGTTGAATCACTGCACAATTGAATGGAGAAACAATAATAATGAACTATGCAAAGGTCATAATCAAAAGCAATGCAAGTATATATTGCATATGTCGTAGATGTATACAAGTAGACATTCATCTAGATAATATGATAAGCTACACATGATTTAGTAATATGACAGTGATAGAAAGAAACTAAGGTAGATCTTATGGAGGAGAGCCAGCAGAAGTTCCAGAGAGTGAAATAACAAGCTGTCAAGGAAACAATTCAATAAGACAGCAGACTCCTGAAAGTCTTAAGTCAGTGAGTTTAAAGTTAACAACTACAATATATATTTTTTTAATTTTTAAGTTCTGGCCTTACTTTATTCCTCAGTTCTAAGGCTTTTATAATATACTTACAGTATACTCTCTTCTTCATCCTGTATAAAAATTCTGATTTGTCTTGTAGTCTTTATTAACTACCCTAAGAGCTTGAATTGCATGTGCAAACTAAAACATGTTAAATGCAGGGCATACTGTGAGTAAGGAATGACTGTGGATTAATGACAGTTTTTAAAGTCTAGTGGATAACTCTATTTAAATGTGCTATAAAATATATCCATAAAGCATTGTAGATAGTCTTCGGGTTTGCCTCTAATTCCATAAAAAAAAGTGTGAAGAGAAAAATTCAAACACTAAAAAACAGAGTAAACCCAGAATGATCAAGGGAATGGAAGGAATAGTAGAGTTTTGGCTCTGTAAAAGCTTTGCTTCCTCAAACAGCTGTCAACACTGCACCATATTAGTGACAGACCTCTCTTGAGAGTCTTCTTACTCTAACAGCAAAGCCGAACAGCAGAATTGGTTGTGCTCTAGTCAATCTTTGCTGCTCTTTGCAGTCCTGTCCCTACATGCAACACACCAAGGAGTGCAAGAATTAAGGAATGAACCAGTTATCAATTTCTCCTACTAAACTGGCCTTGCTCCTTTGTGTACATTTCCTATTTTTTCTCTTAAAAGTGCTCTCTTAAAAGTCATCAGATTTTTTTCTTTACTCACAATCTCGAATTGAAGAAGATGTTGGTTGTTCTTCTGTAGTTGCATATTATTCAGTGATAGACCCTGCTAGAAAACTTCACAGACCATTCTAAAAATATTATGTTAGCTAATGTTAAATTGCTAAACAAAAAACAGAAATAGAAAAATAGTGAAAGCTAATGCTATCCACTATTTTCATTAAGATTAGTGTTACTCATGGTTACCAGATCCATTTGCAACCCAAACACAATATAAAATCTGCACATCAAAATAACAACCATGCCAAATCTCAGCCTAGCCCAGCCTTTCTGGAACTCATGCTAAATGCTTACAATGGAGAGGCAGGCTTCCCACTAAGTGTTTAATTAATTTAACTCCACTCAAAAATATGTTTTTGATCCCAGGGAAATATTGAATCCTTCTGTCTTATACGATTTCTACAACATCTAAGACAACTTTGTACACACACAAGTTGTTGTAGATGCTGTTGGTTGAACCAGGAAGGATCTCCTATAGTGGTCTGTCAGCTGATCCAGAGAAGTCTCTGAATGAAGACACTGCAATGTCCATTGAAAAGGATGCTTAGAGTTGCACATACTGTAGTTTTATTTTTATTTTATGAAACATTCTTCTAGAAGATGATCTAGAGAAGAACCTACATAAAATACTTTCTCTCACACCAAACCATAATACATTTGTAATTTGAGCAGCTAGAATGAGTCTTGGCATCTTTGTCACAGTGATTAAAATGTTTTTGAAGATATGATCTAAGGTCCTTCAGTCCATAAAAGTGCTTCTGTTCCCACAGCTGATATTTTTCACTTGTCTTTACTTTCATATTTTATAAAGCATTTGGTTTTATCAATAATAATTAGCTTTCATATTTGACCTGAATAACAGTAATAACAATTAAAAGAAGCTGCTGCAGACTGTTCGTTTTCAGCACCACTGATGTGTGAACAGCGACGATAAGAGTGAAACATAAAAAGAAACTATTTTTTTCGCCATCATTAACTTTTACAACTGCTAAACACTGAAACACACGTATCCACTCCTCCCTTTAGAAAACAGACATATTTATTTTCATTGTTACTGCTCTTAAATGTATAAAATATTTTTGTTTTCCAAAGAAAGACTAGATGCAAATTTTATACCTCTGTGAGAGGATACAAAAATAACTATGCCAGTACATCACTATCAAGTAACAATGTGTTGTGCATGCAATGGCACAAAAAATAGAACATCTTTTGCTATCCCTCTGTATACATGGTTCAAACTTGTATCAGCACATATAGCAACTCAAGTAACATAAGGTCCACCTCTGTTGCAAAGATGAAAACGCAATAATCTTTAGCAGCATTAAAAAAAGATTTGAATACTAAGAAAAAGAGTCTTTCTCTCATCTGGTTCTCTGTGCCTTCTTGTGTTCTGCTTTCTCCAATTCCTCTTTAATCTCTAGTCAATACCTCATAAGCTCCCTTCTGTCTTCAGTTCTCTACAAACACACATGCACACATACAAACACAATAGTATAATATGTCACTCTTCAAATCAAAGCTTGACTGTCCCTGGAGATTACACACAAACTGCAGTAAATTGAAGTACGTCTTTGGGGGGATGGTAATACGTATTTTGTGCAGTATTACCATTAGAAAGGTTAAGTAAATCTAGAAGCAAAGGACTCCTGCTTGGTTGTTAAGGTCAGTCTGTGTTGGCACATGCATTAAACTGACCAAACAAGATCTGCTTTGTGTCAAGCTTAATGAAAATGCTTGCCATCAGTTTAAGGTACAGAGACTACATGAAAACAAACCCAGCTTCTGAGAGCTGGTGAAAATTTTGAAAAAAGGAAGACACATTAAAAAATCCATTTGCTAAAAGACTGGCCTGGCCAGCCAGATTGACTTAAAAGAGAGGTAAGTCAGCCTGGTAAGGCTCAAAACTCTGGTCTGAAACAGACTGGATCAATCACAGTGCGGTAGGTGGGCCAATGATAAAACAGCACAGTCCTTTAACCATTACAGCTAATATTGAATTGCAGCATTATAATGATGCCCTTTATTATGTCCCAAAACAGTTGTTTATATTGTTCCAATTTCAACAACTGACTGCTGTGTTTATCTTTGAAAGAACACCACGGACTTTGTGATCTAATGAGTTGATGCATGTAAGTTATTTTAAATTGTTCTTCTTACTTACATAACGACTATGTAAGTTGGGAGAAGATGTACCGTCCTTGGCCAGGTCATGCGACCTGGAAGAACGTATCGCTTTACGGCCGCAGGCTCTTATAGTCATGGTGGCTTTAGCTCTACTGTTTTTCCACCTGATCTACTACTGTTCATGTCTGAAGCAAGAAAAAAGTTTAAACCTTCTGAGGAGGCTAAAAAGAGAAAATGTGAAAGGGATCGTGTATGAGGAAAGGTCAATCATGGAAAGGAGTTTGTTCGTTGGCACGGGCTGAAAGAATAAGCCAGATTTAAGACTGATTCTGTTCTCTCAACTTTAATATTAGACTGGTAAGTTAACACTTTGCTTCTAGTATGCAGTCATATATCTTTGTTATTATTTTCTTTGTTTAGTCAAAGCAAAATATGGGCAGTTACAGGTCTAGCACCCCTAGTGGGCAAACGTTACACAGTGTGCATTTAAAAAATATATTTTGGCATAGCTTCCATAGTAATCTGATTGGTTCTAAACAGTTTCTGCTGACTGTTAGTCCCTCCTTTGAAATCAGGATGCACTGTAAGTCTGTAGGACTGTAAGTCAGTGTGGCTGACCAGGCTACTGGATCACTGTATTGAAACGGATCTTGCGTATCACATAACTAGAAATTAGTTTAAAAAAAAAGCATGTTCTCTATTCAAAACATGGTATACAACAAATAGGCCTTTACGGAGCAACATTTATAAAGCGTTCTGTCCTCTTAACCTTTCAGCTAGGATAGGGAAAATGGTAAAACAGGATGGGAGGATGTGCGGTTTAAGAACTCACAGCCTCTAACTTAAAATACAAAAAACATTTCCTTGTTCTTAACTTTAACATAGAGAAATATGTAGTGAGTACTTTAAAATTTAGATATTATTTTTTTAATTGATACAATTTTGTCCTCAAAATGACTTTTTATTATCTCTTAATAAATCTTCTAAAGGGGATGGATCATTTGCTGGTTTTAATCCATAAACAATTAACATTTATCAACATACCCACACAATTATCATTATAATCTTCCAGTCAGATGTCCTTTATACAATTTGAGAAATGTCTGCACAGGCCAGACATCTGGCGGACCTTTCAATGAGTGCAATTTGTGTAACATTGATTAAAGGCTTTAGGAATAGAAATAGAGAAAGGTTAAAACTTAAAGCTTCAGAATTGTGTTTATCAAAAATAATAATTTTTTTTTTATTTAATTAAGACTCTATTTTTTGGCAGTGTGAGATTTTGGGGTGGTTCCAAAATGTTGACCATCATTACTGAAGTCTTTCTACATCACCCCATCAGTGCAATCATTTCCCAGTGGAAAATAAAGATGAATGACTAAATATCTGTAATTGAAATATTTTAGAGTCGGACTTATATGGTAAACAAGACAGAAATATTACAATGTTGTATAAAGTATCCTCAGGAGCCTGCAAAATGTCTACCACATTCTGTCATGGTAACGTCTCACACCTGCAGACAACTGTGATCACACTTACACACATTCACAAAGTCAATGTTCGCACAAAGTCAGAGCAGTAGTATGTCAGAGCATGAATGCCCTGGATTTTATCATTTTCACAAAGACATACAAAAACTAATTGTTGTTTGTCTCCTAATTTAAAATAGCAAATTATTAAGGTAAATTTTAGATATTTATAAATATGCATACATTTACCATATATATATATATATATATATATATATATATATATATATATATATATATATATATATATATAAATTGACTCATTCAAGTAAAAGCTTAATTTTTTCATACAATTTTATACAAACCACACAATTAAAAGAAGGACCTATTGACACATAATGTCCCGTCTTTTATGCAATACATGCAGTGTCAGGCCTGTTTACTACAAGATTGTTTCTTCATCAGACCACTGATTCATGCTAATGGAATCGGTACGCCAAGATGAGTTGGTTAATGAAACTTATCTTGTTTAATTAGCACTACATTACATTTTGCTTGTTTGGCTGTTTATTTGTTTTATATA
>NW_015150659.1:613926-627258 GCF_000732505.1 Cyprinodon variegatus
TATATATATATATATATATAAATGTGTTTGCATGTTCCTAATTTTATGATTCCCTTTCAGGTCTTATTTCACTACAGTTTATATGAATGAAAGAAAAACTATTAAAGCTTACAGTAGCTCAGAGGCACAAATTCTCATTGTCTGCTTTCTGGCTAAGTGCTCCTGCTCTGCAATAAGATTCCAATTTAAGATGTGCCATCTGGCCACTGCGCTTAAACAACCATTTGCAACAGCATAAAAGATATTTTAACAATTTGTTTCTTCTCACTGTTCTCACAAAATCTTACTGTTTCAGATTTAAGCAAACGGCACTTAAATTAATTGGTGCAATGATCTGCAGCTTCAGTGCATTTTTGTATTGTCCTTACCGTAAACCAATAGGATATAACACCATCAGAGCCCGTGGGGTGCTATATTTCTAGCTGTGCAGCGGGTCACATCAAGCAGTTACAGATTATATACTAACACAGGGTTTATCTGGAATGTATTGGTTGTTTCAGGTGATGGTTATTTTTTTTCCTTTCAGAATGGATGCATTTCAGAAAGTCTTGTTTGCCTTGTTTGCCTCATTCCTCTAAATAAATTGAGGATGAGAGGTATTAGTTGTCTAAGGTGTGGATCAGTGACCAGTCACAGCACTTAGGTCTGTCATGAAGATAGATTGCTCAGGGAAGGCAAATTTATGCATCCACGCACAGAGACAATACGAGCAGGAGAATGAAACAAGCTTTGTAGCAAGAAAGGGATCCCTTTATTTTAAGATTTGGAGTTTATTGATGCTGCGTTGGGTGGTGAAGGAAGACTGAATAATAAAAACAACGAGCTATGTTGTGTTACAAAACTACACTGTCTTTTTTAACCTGCTAAACTGCAACATGCAGAAAGCAATATTGGGCTACATTAGGAAGTTTGTTTCAACAAGTATCTGCAACCGGTATTCAATTAGGGTCTTTATAGTTCAAATGGCATTTTTAGAGTAAGTAAATGTCAGAATCATGTAAAAAAATAAAAATAAACCCATGAAACAGGCCTAGACAAAAATGATGTTAACCCTTGAAAACACTGAAAATAATGTGTCTGCTAATTACAGGTGTTGAAATCTGAAATCTTGAAATCTGTTAGTGGCCCTTTATACAGGGCAACAGATAGACACTGTGCTGTTTGGTTAGGGCTGTTTTATCACTGGCCCGTGTTCCGCTCTGTGATTGGTCCAGTCTTTTTTAGGCCACGAAGTATTGACCAAAGGAAGTGAAGGAAGGACCTATCTCAGTAGATTAGAAAGGAAATTATACACATCATGTTAAAAGTAAATGCTGTAAGACCAGCTCCAGGCAGCATAATGTTCCTGTGACTCCAGTCACACATATCACTCAGAAGTTTTACCTCCATGAGACTGTAGCCATGCTTTCTAGACGTGGCACAAACCGATGACAAATCAAAGAGATTGATCTTATAATAGGTAGCAATAGAGCCCCAGAAGAAATTCTAATCAGATTAAAGGTGAACTTTAAGCTCAGAGAACATCAGTGTCAGAACTCACCATCCAACGTTGCTTGGGCAAAAATGGACTTGAACAAAGACGATCAAGGAGAACACCATTAGTGAAAACAAATAAAAAAAAAAACAAGGCTCAAATTTTCCAGACTACATGTTGACAATCCAAAAAACCTCTACGAGAATAGTCTTTGGAGAGATGAAACACACATGTAACTTTTTCCCAGGACACATCAGCTCTATATTCACAGACAAAGACAAAGTTTGTCAAGAAAAGAAAACTGTCCCTAGTGTGAAACATGGAGGAGGCTCTGTTATGCTCTGGGGCTGTTTTGCTTCATCTGGCACAGGGCATATTGAAGTGTGACTTTCATTTGTATAGAACTTTTATTTATGATAACTTGTCACATTTCTCTGACGATTATGGGTTTTTCTTCTAATAAACAAAGGGTTCCAATATTTTGTCCTTGGCTTGGGCTCTCAGCCCTTGATAAAACCTAACCCAAGTGAACATAGGACTTCTACTGTTAACCTCTTAAATATCCACCTATGGCTGGTGAACGTTTTTATAGCGTTTACAACTAACAACTCAGAAAGCATAAAAATTACAACGGTAAAATTTGGACCAATATAGACATGTTAGACATTGTTAGAAAGCTTAGATTCTCCACAATTCAACCACAAGTTTATTTTATGGACACAGTGAGCACCAGAGCACAATTTTCACAGAGTCACATATAGCAGCAGGTAAGCTATAAATATGACAAAGGAGCCACGACAACCTACCTTTGAAGGCGTCCAGAAGCCGTTTTATAAATCAACAAACAAATATGTCTCTGATGCAGAAGAGGAGTGATTTAAGTATTTCCTAAAAATCTTGAAGCTTTCTTATGTTTATTTTCACAGTGCTTTGCAATAAAGTACTTACCTATAGACCAAACAATAAACTTAAAATTGCACTTTTATCGCATACATTTGATAGTAATTACTGAAAAGAATAGTTTGTATCAAACTACCACTTGCAATTACTATTAATATAATACATGCCTGTACAAATTCAGTCATTATCGTTAAAGCAACCACAAAACAGGCTGAAAGCAAAGGAAACCAGGCTTTTGCTTAAGACTTCTTTCTTAATACAATACCATCATGTATAATACACTCACCCTAAAACTTCTTACTCCGGTCCTCTTGCTGAACAACAAAAGGTCAAAATTTACAAGCATGTGTGGATGCTCAGTTGGCTCAAGCTCATGAAGCAATAAATTGCTTTTGCCTGTTTTCTGGCTTACAACAGTATGTATGAGTTGCAATATCCTCTTTAGTGTCCATTCACATTTACATAATTGCTCTGTCCCAGTTAGGGTTATAAAACTTACATGAGAATGGTTCACAATTGCATATTTAACCCTTGCTACATGTTATAGCTGAAATACAAAATATGAGTCCGCTGTAACTGATGGATGGATGGACGGATGGACAGACAGATAGACAGAATTTTTTTTTTTTTTTTACAAGTTCAGCTATTAATACACCCTAAAATATCCAACAGGTAAGACTGCACCCTTAAATCAGGTTCAACAACATAGTCCATAGCGCTATGTGCTCATTTTGAATGTTGGTTTAGAAAAAGAGCTTCAGTTTGAAAATAGACCAACTTTTTCTGCCTATTAGTAAGTTGAGTCTGCTTGAATTGGGTCTAATATAATTTTCTCAAAAAATAAACAGATCGTCCCTATACCACTGAGTAAGAGTTGAGCAAATCTCGGTGGAACTTATTTCTACTTCAACCAGCGTGAAGCTTTGAAGAGCGCTGTAGGATTCAGAGCATCTCCAACTCCTGGCATCGCAGGGCTGACCGTCACAAGCTGTTGGTCCTCTTTCCTTCACCACTCCTTTCCCTGTTAATGAGCACTCTCTCCCCTCTTCTATCTTGGGATTTTCTTTCGTTTATCTCCAAGCACTGCTGTGAATCTCTGCCCAAAATCCAAAACCAATTCAACTACATTTCTCCTACAGAACTCTGATTCTCTTCACACGTTACTGATCTGCCTATCTCTGTCAAAGAGGCAATGGAGCACTTCCAATCCAGATTCAAAGCCTTCTTTTGACTGAGATGATTTTTCATTTATTTCACCATCTGCCACAGTGAAAATATGCAACATGGCTATTACCTCAAATATATAAGATCCTCTATCCCCCCCTACCAGTGCAATTGCTACTTTAAGGATTCTGCCAGCAGGGTGACAACTTACAGAGCTGTGGAGTGTCTCGTGTCTGCTGTGTGAGCATGTTTTGAGTCGGTGTTATGTGTGAACTCCAGATTGGCTCATCTTGGGTGAGTCCCTGAGGAGAGCCTGATTCAGAAACAGAAACTCATAAATCAGCCTGTCCCTAAACTCGCTCCGTTATTCCTCCGTCGCCCTGCTCTGTCTTTCATCTTTATCCTCAAATCCTATTGTCCCTCCTCCAGCAGCGTCTCTGAGAGAAGGCTGAGGCATCGATGACGCAGATACATCAGGATTCCCTCCGTCCGCCTGATATATTCTCCCTTCATACTTATTTGATGTCTGTAATATAATGCTTTTTAATCACAACTGTTTTATTGTAATTTAATAAAACTATTTGATCCCAAATAAAATGTACACATTTTTAAGGTTTTGCATCAAAACGGTAATAGATCAGATCTTTGGTCTGGTGGTGTCTAGTACATATAAGACAGGATGCAATGAATGTTATGATTAAAAAATGAGAATTAATTTAGTGGTACATCATATATATATATATATATATATATATATATATGTTCCAACACTCTTTAAGTCTCAAGTAGTATACTAAAGGAGAGGAACAGAGACAAAGAAGGCACGGGGAGATGTAGCCCTAAATAGAACAGCTGCATCTTATGGGGCTTGGCCTTAAATCTGCACTGCATCACACACACAGCACAGATATAAAACATGCCTGAAACAGTAAGAACACCATCCTAAGGTACCATATTCCTCATGTGTGCACTTATCTATTCTGGAACTGTTAAATTTAGTCTTATTTTACTCAACCCATAATGAGACCAACAAAAAGACCAATGAAAACAACAAGTAAAAATCAATAAGAAACTCACACATAACAATAGGTAATTGCGTGTTTTCAACCAAAATGAAAGTTCACTTTTCATAACAATGTAAGGGAATGGATGGACATGCTTATAGCTACCTGACTTATAGGGTGTTAGTCTTCTATGTCCTTCCCATATATACATGGGTTTTTCCAGTTTTCATAAACTGTTTGGCTTGCTCAAAAACAAATTAGCCTTAAAAAGAGATTTAAAATCAGAAAGTCATTATCTCCCTTTTATCTCCTCTTTCTTTCATCTTTTCTCCTTTTTTCCCTTTCCTTTTTTCCTTTCTCCTGTTTTTCCTTTCCTGTTCAACCTACATTGCAGTGTCCATATGATCTGTAAAACTCCCTGCATAATTATAATAAAGCTATTTATATGCATAAAACGAGTGGAACACTATAGCGTTAGCCATACTGCTCCACTTGTGAAAGTAAAATCTATTGGTCTCTTTTTGGAATCAAGACAATTATTCTTATTGCCACATCGCTAGACAGTACACTATAAAAAAAAAAAAAAAACAAGAAAGAAAGTGAAGAACATATCCTTGCCTTATCTGTGAAAGCATGGAGGTTTTCAAAGAAGATACACCCTTACCAGTGATTCTGAGTTTGACCACGGCTCTTTCCTACAGAAATAGATTTACCAAGCTGTTGCTTCCATTACCTTTGCACAGTATTTGTTAGTCATGTGTCAAAGTTTTTATTTCCACCTGTGTCTCTTTTTCATTATCTGTGTCCTGTCCTTTCAACTTCAACTGCAAACTCAACGACAAATGTATAAACATTTAGAAAAGGAAGGCATTTACACAGCCTCTGCAGCCATTTGTCAAAAATTTGCCATGGAGCAAAAGTCATATCAGACCATCATGAAAGCTAAACAATCACATCATCTAGAAATGTAAAGCTATGTATGTGATACAGACTAGATTAAAGACTTAGATAATTAAAGAAGGATAAAGTTATGTATATATTTGAACCAACAATGTTGTCTTCATGTTTATATATGAATTGTATCATTGTTCAGTTAAACTAGCAAGATGTATTTAGATATTTTTAAAAGGTGCTATAAGAATAAACCTAAAAAATGCATATCAATTTAACATCTAGAGTAACAATGCTAAGATTTTTATTAAACTTCCTCCTTTTAACACTTGCCAAAACCATTCACCAGTCCCTTCAAATCAGACATAGACATCCCCCATAGCGAAACAAATTACAGCAGCTGGAAATAAAAAACAGGTTTATTTTGCAGCATATGTTGTGCTATTACTGTTGTGATTTTTTGCAGCTATTTAGCAGCTGTTGGTTTCAGTGCTGCTGCTCAATATGGAGTCTTTCACCCTAAAACAACTACTGTAATTAGTACAACATTTCTAGGTCAGAAAAAAAGCTTGTCTCTAACTACAAGAAATTTTTCAGCTTCAGCAAAATTGTATTTTCTTTGGTAGAATGGATTTTCTTTGGTAGAATGGAATGGAAGTTTCTAATGCGTTTTCTAAAAATTAATCAAAGTCATGCAAAGTTTATTAATATAGCACTTTAAAAAAAATCCATATGGTGCACATTGAACTTTACAAGCTAATGCATGCTTTATGCATGCATAAAGAAAATGAGATCAGATAAAAAAAATTAAAAAAAAGGGATAGGAAAACAGCGCAGAAGCAGGAAGAAAACAACTATTGCGGTTGATAATGCTGAGAGTTGCCTTTCTTTTAGATCCTGCTGAAAAGATTGCATTATTAATGTACTGGCTTCTCCTAAAAAATATATACAAGATTGCAAGATGAGCTCTAGCACACCATCCATGTTTACTTAAGTAAACACAGAGCACAATCTCTACTTGTGACATCATTGCATCCTCTACTGCGCCTACGGGACACTTGAGTTTTATAAATGCAGTTTACAAAGGAGATCACATATAAGACGCATTTATTTGGAAATGTGAATGACTACAGAAAACAATTGGATTTCACAAATAAAATTGGAATTGATTAGCCTGAAATGTGAATGTAGCTTGAGGGTTGATTGTGACATCACTTCGTTTTCATGAGGTTAACTAAAAGGTGGTTATTATAGCAACAGAAAGCTATTTTATATCTTTTAAATGACTGGGACTGGGCTATATAGCATGATAAAAATGAATTAATCAGCGGTAGCTTCCTGAAATAGGAAAGTTCATGCTCTGTAAACACGTTCCTGTAAACCAGTGTAAATCATATCCTTGTTTTATCTTCATGGGCCTAAGAGCTGGGTCTAACTGTCAGACATAAACATTCTGGCTGATCGCGGCGATTACGAGGGCCACTTTCATCCTACGAGCTACTCTCTTTCAGTCTCTGACACAATTTTTAAAGGATTCTGGTTGCTTAGTAACCAGACACAGTCCGAGGATTCCAGCGTCCGCAGAGAGAAAGGAAGAGGGGAGAGTTGAGGACAGGAAGGTGGAGTGTTTTGTGTTCCTTTTCTTCATTTTAGACACTTTGTTAAGAATCGATTTGATTCCCCCCCCCCCTTGATTTCTTAAGTCTGTTTCCCTATCTTTCTCCCATTTCTCCTCTTCAGACCTCCCTATCTCCTTCTCCTCTCTCCAAACAAGTCTCACGCTCTAAATTGTCAAGGGAGAGGCAGGGGAAAAAAATGACTCCCTCTCATTTCCCTTCTCCTTTTGCCTTTTTCTGCCTTCCTGTTTCTATCTCTGCATGCCAGCTTCCCCACAAACACAAATAACATAATGCCAGTGTAATCCAGTACATAAGTTTTAATCTCTTCACATACAATCATCTAAATTGATCATCCTATTTATCTTAAAATGTTAAACACTTAGATGATTAACATAATTGTAACAACACAGTTTAGACTTTAATCTTTCCAAAATGAAATAAAATGACAAAAATTAAACTCACATCGTCTCGAATAGAGGCTACTGTAACAATGTATAAAGTGTTTCACCGATTGGGTCAAATGTTTCTCTGGGGGCTGATAGTGCTCTGGGGAATTATGTGGTGCTGACCCAACTGCACTGTTTTACTGCTTCTGTGTGTTTTATAGATCAGTCTCTCCTGAGTGATTTTACTACTGTGGAAAACAGTGAAGTTAAATTTAAACAATAGAGTGCTGGCAAAAGAAAGGAGCAGAGGATAACATAAAGACTACTGGAATAAATTACAGAGCAATGGTAATCAGAACATACCATGTGTAAGGAACGCTATGAACATGTATATTTTTTAGTTTTCCTTTTTCATTTAATGTTTTTTAAATAAAAATTATTTTAATTTTTCTTTCTTTCAAATAATCTGCCTCTATACACGAATAGATTCTAATCAGCGCAGCTGAAATATGTAAGTATAATATATTCTTTGGAAAAAAGGAATAAAAAAAAAACAGAAAACTGAAGAAGAAATCTCAAATGATGTGAACTGATACAGCTTAAATATCCAACTCACTTAGAATCCATCACATGAACCAAACAAAAAAAGGTCAAAGCTTGCCGCTTGTATTTCTCTGCACCAGCAGATGGCCATATGCCCGGTCCTGCCTGGCAGCATATGGGCATCTGGACACACACCAAGTCATGAGTGGTAAGTACACCCTGAGAGACATCATAACACATTGTATGATTTCACATATTGGTGATACTCTTAAATAAGCACTGATTTAGTAAAAACTGCAACATATTCATCTATCAACAGCCAGTTCAACACAAGTACTAAAGAAATCAGCTAGTAGAATATCCCCAAACCCTGCTCAAAATGTTTCTGCACCTAGGAATATGTGTTGCATCTCTGCACGAACTGTAATTTTTGTTGCATGTACATATTTGCACACCATCCATATTATTCTATGTGTTTGTATGTGTGTGGGGTATGCAGACTGGAGTGTAGCGATGCATGAAAAGTAGATTTTGGCAGCATTCTCTATGAGCTCACCTGATTCACTTGCACAGATTGGCCTCCAATGACCAGGCACATTCTCAAGTTACTATTATATAAGCAGTGCCTCAAGGCTTTTATCTCTCTTCTCTGTTGCATTAGAACCAAAGACACAGACTGTTTAACATTTTATATGATAAGAGAAGATATTCTGAGTTGTGCTTTTCATCTACCAAGGAAGAAACATAATTAGTGGTTAAGGAGGGTAAATTAAGTGCATTGATAAGCAAATGATTTTTTAGTAATTAATCTATTTGGTTTTCAAGAAATAATTTCAATGTAATTTTCTGCTTGATTCATTTTCAATCTCCCTTTGACTCACATATGACATTTTAAACTCCCATCTATTATCTCAAAGAGCTTACAGTATGTTTATAAGAGTTTGTTTGTGTGTGTTTTATTTTCTTTTAGCGGCGGTGTCCCTCATAACAAGGAAAAATCCATTACATTTTGGTGAAGATCCAGATTATAATCTGAACACAGGATTTTTTTGAGATTCTCTAACATTGTGTGATAAAAGTATTCGGTGGACCAAGTAGTTCCACACTAAACTAAAGGTTGGCAGCAGTGCCTATTGACAGCCTCAGCATCGGACTCAAAAAGTCCAAAGGAACTTTACTGAAGGCAAAAACACAAGAAAAAGGGAACCATGTTAGTTTGTTAGCAGGATCAGTTGAAAAAGGATGAATTTTATTGATTTTATGGACTTTTTCCACCAGAGTTGCACCTAATGCCAAGGAACAATTAATTTAAAATTGGTAATCATCCAGATCATGTGCTTGTTTTAGCTGTGTGTGTAATTCACAACTTTGGGCAAACTTTGCTGCTTGCCGGAGCTCTGCGCTCTCTGAGTTATTTCTAGTTATGTCTAATAAAAACCAAAATACATTTTTGTGGTTGGGCTAGAGCTTTATCTCCTTATGTCTAAAATCAGTGCGTTAACAACTCATGTCTGAATAGCTTCTTTTTCAAGACTCTGGTCCAGAGATGATAGAATAGAACTTTATTATCATAACACTTTCACAGTACAAAGTGACAAAATGAGCACTGCATTTAACCCATCCCTTTAGGAAGCAGTGGACTGCCATTGTGCGGTGCTCTGGAGCAGTGTGGGGTTAAGGGTCTTGCTCGGGGAGTCAAGGTAGCAGTTTGTGGGAGCGGGGTTTGAACTCAGAACCTATGGGACCCAAACGCAATGCCCTAACCACTAGGCAACCACTACCCCTTTATGCCAACTTACCACTCCCCCTTCCTGCCAACTTCTGCTGATGATAACTTCTGTCCTCCCTGAATTCAAAAGCAGATCATTTTAAATAATTCAGAATTGTATGTCTTCAAGACATGCCTCTGGTCTATCTAATGGGTTATATTAATCAGGATTAAAGTACAAATATAGCTTAATATCATCAGAATAATGTGGGAAAGGAGTCCCATGCTGTCTGATAATTTACCAATTGGAAGCATGTGCATAGTGAAGAGAATAGGCCCTTCCATTGATCCCTGTGGTACTCCACAGGAAGCAATGGTTCTTGAAGATGATTTATGATTAACATGAACTAACTGCTATCTGTCGGGCAGTTAAGACAAGCCTTGTGCTTCTCCATAGTAGCACTTCAAGCACTGATGTATCAACTGTATTAAATGCAGCGCTGAGATCACAACAAGTACAGACACACGTCCATTACTACGGCCATTTATTAGTGCTGTTTGAGTATTATAATAATGAGTTCTAAATCCTGACAGAAACTCTTCAGACTGGTGTAAGTAATCACAAACTTGATTAGAAACTACTCTCTAAAGAAGTAAAAAAAAAGAAAAGAAAAATTAGATATTTATTTATTTATTGTAGTTGAAAGAAACACAGTAATATATCTGCAACAAATACAGCTGCACCAACAAAGCCGTTTGCTGTCATGAGGAATCAGATCTGATGACGTGTCTTCACCACATTATATAAGCAAAAGCTGTGGTGAGCTCACTGATATAACTGTCTGGATGTTTTCTGTTCTGAACCTGTCCTCCAGTATTGGCTGGTGCTTCTCTTCCAATTTAAACTTTCACTCATTTCCGCTCACGACACATTCCTAGCAAAAGTCTTCCCTGGTAAAAATTACTTACCTAGGTTAAGTTTAAGTTGAGTCTCACAAATTTGATTTAATAATGTTCCTATTTGTTTGGCTTCTCAAAACCCCATAAAAATACAGAAATGTCCCCCAAATGTGCTCATGTATACAAATTATTTTGTGCATAATGGCTAAAAGCTAGCTAGCTCCCTTCTAGTTACTTCTATCCCCACCTGCTCCCTATCAGCTCCTTATTCCATTTGTTTTCTGTTCCCCTGAAGTCTCCTGTTTTTTTGTTTCCTGTATTTTAGTTCTTGGATTTTGTTTCTGTTGACTTTTTAATTTCATTAAACCTGCAAGAACCCATCTCTGCCTCCCTCATCTCTGAATTTGGGTCATCAACCAACCTCCATCCTATTTTGACACTTATTGAATTGCATTGGTATGAAATGGTTGTTTAGAGGTCAGAAATAAAAGGAGAAAGGTGGAAGAAATGGCATTGCAAAACAGTGGTATGAATTGTAAAAAAGGAGAGCTGACCAAGAGCCACTGATTCTCTTTGTAGATGCCTTTGACCTACAGTTGGACCCTTGGACAAAGTCACATGACCTTACATTGCTCCAACCCTGATCCAGTCAGAGTTGTCAGAAAGCATCAAGTTGCTGATGTAATACAGTATCTGCAGTAATATACCTTTTACTCTCACTCGTAATAAGAAGTAGAAAAAGTAAGCAGTGGTTAGAAGAATGCATTGAACAAACAATGTTCCGTGCTGAAATACAAAGACATTTAGGAGTGTTGTGCATATGACAGATGGGAAAAGCAGAGGCATTGCCACCCATTGTTGTGTCAATTTTGGCATACCACAAACACAAACTGTGCAGGAGCTTATTTGTTTATAACCATATGGTACCCTTTGATCAGTTGATGTGTCATATCTGCCGCACATCTGGTAAAACTGAACAATATGCAACCAATGACTCCATCTGCATTTATGTTTTCATTGCCACACCTTCTCCTCTCCTCAGCAACAGCTCCTTAGGCATAATCTTAGTTCCAAAAGGATGGAATTTCTCTTACCTCTGAGAAACCTTTTTATTCTCACTATCAGAAGCCTCCCTTTTTTAATTTATTAAAAAAGAGCTTAAGATCTGTAGTAGAGTGGGTGGATAAGGCTGTGGGTAGTGAATGACAGGGGGGCATAGACTGAGAATAGAATGGGCATTGAGAGAGAGAGCAAAAGGAAACAAAAGAGAAAGAAAAGAAATGAAAATCCAATGGTGTACCTTTAAGATAGTAATAATAGAAGCAAGAGCTTTCAATATTTCCACAAACGTTTTAGTAAAAATCATGAAAAAATAATGTTCCGCAAATTGCCTCAGAACTTGAAAATAATTTATATTCACTACACTCACTCCAGGCACAACTAAACATAAACAAACCAACACATCTACACACACAGCACCAAATTCCAGCAGATTGTTGAATGTCATGTTTTCCTGCCCCCTTTCATTTACAACCTAAATAAGTGAGACTCCGTTGTAACTACTTCCTTCCAGAGAAGTTTCTCCAAATTAGTAGTGCTTCAAAGAGACAGACAGATATCTGTACAATATGAGTCAAGAAATATAATCTGACATGTAAAGCGGTGCAATTTGAGAGATATTACAGTGTCAAGATACTTTTTTTTATTTTATCCATTTGCAAAGAAACATTTAGGTTTTCTATAAATTCTTAGTTATTGCTTAGAAAGAGACTTTTTAGCATGGTTAGGGGGTAGATTACCCCCACAGGAAACTGTAGCATATATCTGGAGCTGTAATTGGTTTTTATTAGGAGCAATTAATCGAATTGATGCAATTAGAGAGGGCACTCCAATTTCCCAGCCTTGGCTCTATGGTTTTCTGATTATGATCAGCAATGACCTGCACACTGAGAGAAATGCTTTCAAAGAGGGAGAGGATAATGGTAGAATGTACTTTAGCACACAACATAAAAAAATGCATTGTAAGAAACCTGATATGTTTGCAATGATTCTTTATGTCTAAAGAACAAGCATCAGGGATCTTATTTAGAGTGTTGTTTTTTCATAGAATGGAAGGAAATCTGGTCAAATGTCTGGCAGAGGGCATGCTTTACATATCTGGCAGCTATGATTTATGGATTACTACTTAGTATAAGTGCACCCATATTTTCTGACTTCATTTCCATGCCACCAATAAAGTCAGCACTTCAAATATTATGCAACAACAAAATGAGTCGACACAATTTGACTCGATAAAAAAAGTAATTCAAAGATAGTACTAACAGAAAAACAAGTTGTGCAAATACTTAAAAATGACTTTGTTTGTCCATTCTTCTGTTAGCCACTTCTTTATTTTGTCTTCAGTGGCAATGTAAAATAATACACACAATGCACATCAATTTTAAGAAAGTCTACCATTTGCTGTGAACGGCTATGGTGAAAGGGAAACTAATAAAAAGAAATTGATTTATGGTTTAGGAGAAACAATGGTGTGGGTGGAGGGTTTAGTGTAACACAGCCATTACCTTTACAAATGAAAAATGAAAACAGCTTAAGAGAAATAATAACAATAAGCACAACAAGAAAGGATTCGACATTATAAAAAAAAAAACATTTTAGAAAAGAAATTATTAGCTCTGTCTGAAATGGAACCCAGCTTTTCTGCACTTTTCTTATTTTGTTTTAAACTACCATATCTATCTAT
>NW_015150659.1:627384-632640 GCF_000732505.1 Cyprinodon variegatus
TATATATATATATATATATATATATATATATATATAATTTTTTTTGCAAATCGTTTAATCTCTCGATTTTTATTTCGATAAATAGATTTATTTGTTTACAAAATTAAACCCATTGAAAACAAAACAAAACAAAACAAACAAACTTTGGCATTTTTTTTTACAGAATGGGTCAAGTTAAGTAAAGTGGATGGATACTA
Source organism: Cyprinodon variegatus (assembly GCF_000732505.1). NCBI lineage: Eukaryota > Metazoa > Chordata > Actinopteri > Cyprinodontiformes > Cyprinodontidae > Cyprinodon > Cyprinodon variegatus. The sequence goes on from NW_015150659.1 coordinate 627,582, forward strand.
TCTATTAGTAATTCACCTTTAACATTGAACCTTGTTTCTGCCTTTCTGAAACATAAATTTACAAACTTCTTACAGAAATAATTTTAAGGTGGCACTGCCTTTCTGTTTGTCTTGCATAAAATTGCACGTCTTCCAGTCATAAGTTGTCTGTGGGCCGAAACAGGGATTTAGCTCTTTGCCTCCCACATTAGTCCCTTTCATGGATTGTAGCAAACCACAAACTGGCTGCTTATGACTTTCTATTGAGGACAGCTCCCTTCTTGCCTTTTACATAACAGCCGAGTTTTAAGAGCATAACTCAAAGTCATCAACAGTTTACTCTAACTGCTCCAGCTCTGAATCTCCTAAGCTCATTCAAGGTTCCTTGGCCACTTTTCATTATGGCAGGCCTGTTGGTTCAGGTGGATTGCTGCATTGTAGTAGCAACATGTATGCAACTGTGCCATGCTTTTCTCTATTTGAAGAATATGGGTAAACCAGACGTGGATATCGATTTACAACCTAACCCTGTCTAAATTTCCTCTGATCAGTTTGTTTTCTTTGGGCTTTTATGATCTTTTTAGGTTCTGTTGTACATCTCTGGGACATTCGCAGAAGGACTGGATTCACACTAAAATTAATTTATACATAAGTGAGCTCTGTTACCTAATAAGGTGACTTTTACTCAGTTGTGGGCCTGCAGGGACAAATGTGCACTACAGTAATGAGTAACCAAAAAACTGATAGGCACAGTAACCACAGTCAGTTTACTTACTGTATTCTAGTAATTCCAGAATACCAATTGGAAAATTAATGAGCATAAAATACATTTTTATAAGTAAAATAAATATACACATATCAACACATATACTCTAAATCAATAATTTATGGTTCTGCTGAATGACATACAGAATCATTTTATTAATAATTTTAGTTGCCATGGTGACACAAACAGATACAGCAGTCTCTCCAAGGATTAAGCACTTTTTTCGTTCCTTTGATTTAGGCGTTAGAATTGTATAGTTTTAAATTCATAACTGCAGCTTATCTGAATTTATGGTGATCAGTTTTTATTATATCACCAGGGCTGAAATCAGCACTGAGTAGACAGAGGCTCCTGAGCACAATGAACTCCCACAGCAGAGAATGGGGGGCAATGGTCAAGAGTGCCTAAAAACAGAAGAGGGAGAAGTAGGCAGGTGTGTTAGCCCAGCAAGAAACTCGGAAGCCAACAATACAGCTGTATCAGAACATTAACTCTCTGCCAGAGATGGGGGATCTGATGTCAACAAATCATCTCTATGTCATGTGTTTGTTCTGCCCTGTCACTGAACCAGGTGACTCCAATCTGCACAGGTTAGTTCACCCTACAGATTAGACACACTTGGTTCAGTGACTGGGCAGAACAAACACATGACATAGAGATGACTTGTTGGCTCCATATCCCCCATCTCTGCTCTGCAAATCAAGCACACAGAGGTGTTTCATGCGATTGCAAGGAAATTAAAAAATAATTAAACTACCAAACACTCTGCCTAGTTTTCACCAGATTATTTTGCAAATCGAATAATCTGTCGACTATTGTTCTAATTAATAGATTAATAATCAGATATGGTATGCCAAGGGTTCTTTGAAGGAGAGTTTTTACTAAGTTAAAGCAGGTAAGTAGGTAAGTTGAGGAATTCTGGATACAGCATATTGACAGATGAAAATGTTTTTTTAATCTTAAATCCAAAGTATTAATATATATGTTTTTTAAATTTTGATATAATTCCTTTTAAATCAGAGAATGCACATTTTGTAGTCTTTAAAATTGATCAAAGACTAAATTGATTAATCAGGGATAATCTAATTAATTGTTTCAGCCCTAAATTTCACCTTTCCCAAGTGGGAAGATAACAGTTTGTACACTGACATTCAAGGTGTGTACAGAGCTCTTCCTTGATGAGCAGATGATGTTTATAATTATAACAATTATTATTATTATGTCACAGCTACCAGGACAGTTACCTGTTATCCAAACCAGAAACCGTGTCTGAATGCTGAAGTAAGAGTTCTGCAAAAACCTAGAGATGCTGTGTTCAGGAAGGGCCAAAGCCACATACAAAATGGTAAACGGCATGATTAAGTGTTAATGTTAGTATGTGAACAATTCATTACTGTATTTTTTCTCAGTGAATGGTTAATATGGTTTTAATTAAAATAAATCATCCAATGATTGGCTCTCCTGGCCAGCCCATAGTGTGACATATGAAGATATGCATGGTGGAAAAAAGTGTTGAGAAACAAACATTATTTTTCTACTACTTTCTAATTGTGCTTCAAATTGGGTTTTAAGGTTACAGAAGCTGAAAAGATTAAAGAAGTGTGGCTATATATTCTAGGCACCGTGATAAAAAAAAAGGAAAAGAATTAGCTGCTTTTTAAGGCAAGAAAGCATGGAGAAAATGATTTATTGATTTTTGTGATAAATCCAACTGGTCAATACTCTAGTTTGGTCAGTAGGGTAACCCTATTGATCTATCAGTATCAGCAGTCTTTTTTATGTGCTGCCCAATAAGTATTAGCTTAACAATGACCTAATTGTGAGCTCAAAGGCTTTAATAATTGAAAAAATAAACAGTGTAGTTCAGCTCTATCATTATTTGCTGTCTATACAACAGGTCAGCTTCAAAGACTGGACTCCTTGACAACTGCAGGATTGGCTGGACTGATATTTTTTCAATGTCATTGCAACAAAGGATTTTACACTCATCTGCTTTTCATCAAAAGAGACAACTTAACCCTTTCATCTTAAAACAAGAGGCCAATCTGTCTCCATCTTAAGGTACTGTGCAAATTAAGTAAATATCTATGATATATATAATTTTGAACGTTGATGGTCATTCTATCAGCTACACAGATGCTGAATCAGCTTGTAATCTGAAATATAAAACAACCCCACTTTTACTTCTCTACCATTTGTTAAAATGTGGCCTATTTTTATAATTGTGATGTGGTGTGATCAAGAAAGCGATTTTACACAGTGAACAAACAAGAAAAGGTTATATACCTCTTTTAATGGTATTTCTTGGAAATATCTGCCATTCATCTTAAAGAGAGACGGAGACAACATCATGCACAGGAGTCTCACTTGGTCAGAGGTGCTGCACCTCTTTTATGGCACAATAACAGGGGAGCATGAAGGACTGTATCATTTTATTTGTCTAGACAGGTGCAAAAATAGATGAGTCCTAATATTTACGTCTAATACCTTCTAATAGAAGGAAAACCTAAAAGAAATTCATGCAAATATAAAAAAGCAAATACAAAATTCACAGTTGTAAAACAAAAAGAGTTTGAAGCACTTATGCTGTGGAGAATTATGGCTGCTTAATACATCATGTATTGAGGATTAGATAAACCAGTTGAACCCAAGAACCTGTGATGGTTTAAAAAACTTGTATATATATAATACCAACCATTATTGTCTTAGAAGAAAATGTTGCAGTGATTCAACTGTACAAATGGCTCAGCGGTACACATTGTTCAGTAAACAATCATAAAGTTGTATTTAATGTAGCGATAGCAACAGCTAAAAACACAAGATGTACCTTGAACACACTTGTAAAACCTTCCATGGCAACTAATTCATGACAGGATGGAGGGTGTATATATATTTTTTTACAATAAGTACAAGGGTTAATATTAACTTGTGCACATGCAGAAGGTAGATATTATTTCAGGAAATTAGATTTTCCTACGTAAAAGCCAATAAATCATGTGTATCCTGAGTCATTATACTGGGAGAGCATTCCGTATGCATCCTAATAAATAAATGAAACACACCCCAATATACTGTATTGCATATTAACAACCAGACTACGAGGCCTACTGAAAATTACCATGGAAACAGAGCTCACATGGGCCGCAGTGAACCCAAAGCAAAAAGCATTTCTCTGGATTGTATATTCTTTTTTTTCAAATTAAGATTTATGTTTTTCCTTGCTCAGGAAATGTAATATCGGGTTATGAGTTGTTAGTTAAAATCTTTAGAAATATTTACTGTGTGCCCAAAGTTTTGCAGCCCTTTATCTCCAAATCGCTGTCAAATTCTTGTTTTGATGTACATTTGCATTTACAGTAATACCCATGTAAGGGTTATTACTTAGTTAATCAAGGCTTTTCTAAGACCGGCTTATTACGCTAATTAACAGAACAGGAAAATGTGTTGCTTAGAATGTTTTTAATTCTCTTTACACCAATTATACACTTATTCACTCCCTATTCTCAATGTCAAATACACAAGCTACAACATTGTTAAACAATTTAAATGTGATGTATTTACTTTTTGTTCTTTTTCTCTGACCTCTTTTAATTACTTTGTTCAGCGTAATCTATCAATCTTTGTTTCATTCACCCCCCACTTTATTCACTCCTTTTCTTCCTCTTCTACTCAAAACACAGAGCCAAGGAAGGTATGCAGTGTTTCCCCCCCTGGGAGAGGAGCACCGTGAAGCTCTAGCAGTGGAAATAGAAAGTGACAATACTTAAATTACTTTTTACAACACAATTTATGGCATTCCTGTACATCACTAGAAATTTTGCCTTATCACTTCAGATGATGTTGTGTAACCGTACACTAATCCTCTGTATGATTTTTTTTTTTTTAAACATTTTCTTAAAATGCCTCAGAAACCAATAGGAAATTTATATATCACTAATCATTAGTGAGCTAATATTTGTCTGATTTCTATTAATTACAATTATTATTGGTTTAAGTAATTACTTTTAGTAAAATTATGTAGTTATCAATTAAGTCCATAGATAGAAAAAAATAAAATAAACTATAGTCAAGAGTAAAAGTGTAGATTGGGGGGATTTATCCATGGAGGACTTTAGCTCAAACCACTTAATTCTTCTCCTCGCTCGTTAAAATGAGCCCTCTATTTATGGCACCAGGAGTAGCCTATTACTTTATTGAGAACTAAAACTGATGCTATTTTTAAAAAGGCATATATGCAATTTTTAAAAACCACATATATATGTATATATATATAAAAAAAAAAACTGTCTTCTCACCCCTCGTGGGGTGGTATGT
>NW_015150659.1:634587-635551 GCF_000732505.1 Cyprinodon variegatus
GCTCTGCCTGGACTTTTTATAATATTGCTAAATGATTTACACTACCGTTCAAAAGTTTGGAGTCACATTGAAATGTCCTTATTTTTTAAGGAAAAGCACTGTACTTTTCAATGAAGATAACTTTAAACTAGTCTTAACTTTAAAGAAATACACTCTATAAATCGCTAATGTGGTAAATGACTATTCTAGAAGCTACAAAACTGACCTTCCTTTGAGCAGATTGAGTTTCTGGAGCATCACATTTGTGAGGTCAATTAAACGCTCAAAATGGCCAGAAAAAGAGAACTTTCATCTGAAACTCTACAGTCTATTCTTGTTCTTAGAAATTAAGGCTATTCCATGCTAGAAATTGCTAAGAAACTGAAGATTTCCTACAATGGTGTGTACTACTCCCTTCAGAGGACAGCACAAACAGGCTTTAACCAGAGTAGAAAAAGAAGTGGGAGGCCGCGTTGCACAACTGAGCAAGAAGATAAGTACATTAGAGTCTCTAGTTTGAGAAACAGATGCTTCACATGTCCCCAACTGGCATCTTCATTAAATAGTACCCGCAAAACACCTGTGTCAACATCTACAGTGAACAGGCGGCTGCTCGATTCTGGGCTTCAGGGCAGAGTGGCAAAGAAAAAGCCATATCTGAGACTGGCCAATAAAAGAAAAAGATTAAGATGGGCAAAAGAACACACTATCACTCCATTTTTCAACGCCATGACATTCCCAGTGGACAGCGCTTGATTGGGGCCAATTTCATCCTACAACAGGACAATGAACCTAAACACACCTCCAAATTGTGCAAGAACTATTTAGAGGAGAAGCAGGCAGCTGTTATTCTGTCGGTAATGGAGTGGCCAGCGCAGTCACCAGATCTGAACCCCATTGAGGTGTTTTGGGAGTAGCTTGACTGTATGGTACGCAAGAAGTGCCCATCCAACCAATCCAACTTGTGGGAGCTGCTTCTGGAAGC
>NW_015150659.1:636571-696555 GCF_000732505.1 Cyprinodon variegatus
TCTGTCTGTCTGTCTGTCTGTCTGTCTGTCTGTCTGTCTGTCTATCTATCTATCTATCTATCTATCTATCTATCTATCTGTAGTGTGTGAAGATTTATCTGCAATGTTGCACCATGTCTGCCCATCCTCATCGACAGTCTTTTGAGTGTGACTGCATGTTTTGGGAGTCAAAGCATCAGTATCTGTATCTGTTTGATGGAAGTACAGTGCAAACTTACACTGTTTTTATCTTGACTGTAAGCCAGGTAAATGTCATAGATTTTGTCGATAATTGTGTCTGAAGTTGCGGTTTCCATGGAAACAGATAACGTATGTACAGTAGTCTTTCTATCTCTGTGAATGAGCTATACCATGATGTTCAAAGTGGTGTGGGTGGGCAGAAGTATCTTCGCTGCGTAACACAAAGCTGTCTGCATAAGCAATGCCAATTTTTTTTCAAAACAGCAACATCTTTTTAAAAAAAAATGTTTTATTCTGATTCAAACTGAATAAGTGGATAAAAAAATAATACATCATAGTATCAAAGATATATAAAAAAAGGCTGAGGCTTTCAGGCGTTACTCATATATTTCACAGTGAGTGTGATCCAACACACAAATGCACTAATTTGGATGTCTCATATAACAATATTGCAGTCTAGTGTAGGTGTAGGACAACAGGACAATTAGCTGCCTAATAACAACACGTTTACTGTTTGGTCAGCTAATTGATTTATAGCAGTTATACAGTTATATTATGATTTGGCTACAGAAATAATGGATTTTTATGAGTTTTGATGAAACGGATACAAATGAAATCAAGTAAATTGTTTACTCTTCCAATAGTGATAATGCAGCACAATTACATTCTTTTATCAATTTGTTAGTTTTAGTGGAATAAATGCTTTTTAAAGTAGATTTGAACAATTAAAGACTTTACACACATATAAATGTTTCCACATCTTTTGTGTATGTGCAGGGCAAAATAATTTTTCTCTTTGGACAGCAACCTGACTCTAAAATAACATGGAGTAGCCTCAGCTGAGATGTAACTCCACAAGAAATGATGCTATCCACTTCCCTCTTTCTAAAGCTTACATGAACAAATGCTTTGTCTTTTGAGAGAAAGTGGTTGGATAAGCTCATTAGGAAGTTCAGCACTATCCTAGGATGCCCCCAGTGAGACACAGGGAGGAAAGGAGACAGAAGGGCTGCAAGAAATATAACCTCACTATAGAACAATGTCTCCCACTCCATGCATAAAGCTGGTGCAGAGCAGGATAACTCTGTCAATAGAAAGACTTTTGGAGCCTCAATGCAACCAGGACCCCTTCTGAAGTCCTCTGTTTAGTCGCTGTAAGATTTTATAATCTACGCTACTCCTAACAGGTCCAAAAAGTATTTACAGAAATGCTACTAGCTGCATGGTTTCTTAACCTAAAGGAGAAATATTTGCACCATTTCTACTTTAACTTAAAATTTGCAGTTTTTTAACCTCAGGAAGTGTTGCTTCTATCATAATACGTATTGTTCAATGAACTGGCTAAAGTTTTTGATTTTTTTTGGTAAATTAATATTTCTTGAATTTTTTTAAAACTATCTCTTTAGCTATTTCTTTATGTATATTGAAAATTGAGCAGTATCTTTTCCTATTTGTGACGTGTTTCCTATCTTTCCTGCCACAGAGCTTACCTTTACTTTTAATTTTTTTTTTCATATCAGTTAGTCTCGTTTGTAGGTTTTATATTTTCTGTCTAGTTGTTTTTGTCACTTTTATACCTAAATTTCCATGGAATAAAAAAGCATATCTTATCCTGTCTTTTCTTGTCATAACTTGAATTACCGGCAATCTGATAAAATATGGGCTAACCAGCCTTATGAAACTAGAGCTCAGACATAAGATGTTTGAAATTACAGAAATTGGAAACAAATCTGCATTTTTTTTTTTATGCATACAGATATAAAGCAGATAAGGTGAAAAATAAATGAACGGAACAGAATAAAATAGAATAGAATAGAAAAATCTTTATTACAACACATTTGGGAAATTGGAACTGGACGGTATAAGCAATAACTTGTTATAGTAATGAAATATAATAATTTGAAAGTATTCACAGGTATATCTCTGCTCTCTAACCCTCCATTTGCAGTTTAGTTCATCTCTTCTACCAGCGAGCTGCTTGGTAGCAGAGCTCTCCATCGTCTCCCTCCTGTTATCCAACCTTATCTCTCTCCAAACGTCTGTAGGGCCTGTCACATGCTTGAAGAAACCCAGCAGCCCACTACGGCCCTGCTTGACAGCCTCCTGCTGTACACCCATGTGTGTGCATAAATGGGTTTGTCCAATGGGTATATGAAGCGATTATTGTACAGCAGTGCATGACAGTACACAAGCGTCCCACTCCCACCTCTGTCTGTGAGTATGCGTAAAAACAAAAATTTTTCCTATCTGCATTGACATTCTTTTTATGTATTTGCGCTTACAAAGTGCCATGTGGAGACGTTAGTCTAATCTCTGGATCACTTTCTACAACTACAGCTTAGACACCAACTTTGATCCAGTTGAGTGCAACTGTGGCTTAAAGCCTTTACGCATATAGATACCCACTTTGTACCTAACAGACACACACAACTGAAAAACAAAAGAATAAACAACCGTCCTTTTAATTGGTCTCTATTGTCTAGCCTCTGTTGATACATTCATCTTAGGACTGAATTTTTTCTTGAACACAATAATGCTGAAACTTAAAACATCATTTTAGATAAAATATATTGAACTTGTTGTTAACATATCTTCAATTATGTTTTCAATTCCCAGAGACAAAAGTGATTTCCCTCGCTTGAAAATATTTCATTTCCTTTTTTTGATAATTAGATCCTCTGGGTTTAAGATGGCTTCCTTGTACACTTTACAAGCAGTTTTACAACATTTCACATAAATAAACATAAAGAAAATTCCCTGTAAACGCATAACATAAGGAAAAAGGAAACAGCACCATGTAAATAATCCATGCAATGGCACTGTTTCAAAAATTTAACCGGCAGGGATTTATTTGAACAAAAACAGCATGTTTGCACGGCAAAAACCTACATCCTTTTCTTCACACTGTCAACCAACTGGAATATGTTTTGCGTGTTGTTAAACAAACTATTCTATATAAAAACATGAGAGTAAATGGAAAATTAAAATGTCAGTTAGTAGTTTTGGTTTTGTTAAATAGTATTAGCAAAACTCTTTTTACAGGGAACCTCTCTGACACATTGTTTTTAAATCTATTAGTCTACTAATGATAAAAAATACATGTCAATACTCATGGTCAGAAGGTTTGAAAAAAAATATATTAAATGCTGCTTTTGTATGTTCTTATATCATAGTTTCTTAAAAGATATAATTGGACAAAATTTGTGTTTTTAGGTCAAAGCTTAACAAATGCCACAATGAAAAATCTGTAACAAAAGTCTGATAATTTTTTGACAAAACATTTAGACTGCCGAATCTTGCACACTGGGGTCAAGATCATATAGATATACAGTAAGTTAAGCCATATGATTAAGTTAGCACATTATTTTCTTTAGAACTACCCTTTAACAGCAAAGCAACGAGATCCTAAAATTTGAATGTTTTTCTTTTTTCCGAAAGCTTTTTCTCAGTAATAACCTAAATTTTAAATACTTTCTTATAAACTATTTCTGTTATGGTTTCTTTAGTGATGCCGTGCTTATTTCAACTGACAGCTGCTCTGTAGATATTATATTTATAAAGTGGTTTACAATGTTTCAGTGTTCAATTTCTATGAGAATTACTATTTTATACCTTGAATTATAATTTTTTTTAAAGCTTCTACTAGGCAGATAAAAATATAGAGAAAAACAGGAAAGTAATAATTTTCTAAGATAACTGTTTTACTGGCAGGTTTTAAGAGGGGAGCGGCTCTGTGCCAGTTTCCCCCCATTTGAAACAATATTTTGTGTTATTCATGGACTTTCACATCAAACATGCCCTACTCCTTACTCTGATGTACACAATCAACCTTATATGTATCCTTTCCTACTTATGTATAATGATTTGGGACCCTGTAGACTTCAGTAAAGGGAGTAGAGCCATTTAAAGCACTACAGCTAGAAGCAGAGTGCACCAGAGCACAGCTGTGAGTGTCATAACAAATCAGTCTTTTTAGTTTTAATAATTTAGGATGGCAGAGAGCTCAAGATCTGAGGCTGTGGTAAGAGGTTACAATTTGACAAGACACCCTTAAGCATAACAGAAAGTATACACGGGGAAGGCTTTGAGAAGGCTTTTCTAAACCCTTTAGACAACATGACATTTTTTTTTTTTATTATTATCCAAATCCCCCAATTGCTGAGCCTAAATGGCTAAAGCAGATTGGAGAAAAAAAAAATGCGACAAATTTTATGGAAAGGTTGGAAAAAAACATCTTGCAGTCTCTACTTAGAAGAATGTTTTATCCATATATTAATAGATAAGATAGAGTATTTAAGTTGTTTGCTTTCATAAAAGCCAAGCCTATAAAATATAAAATTATTTTGTTTGATTAATTTTCTTTTGGTTTGTGTATGGGAATTAGTATAAAAGGTCTATACTTCTCTGTAGCCTTTTGTTTTTGTTTAGAAAAAAATTGACTGCTGCTATAGTTTTCCTCTTGGATTTTTCCACACATGACCCAATTTTAGGTAAGAGAAAATCATTGGATGGATGGATGGATGGATGGATGGATGGATGGATGGATGGATGGATGGATGGACATGAAAAACTGGCAACCATTGCAGGTACAACTGTGTCTTTATAAACACTAATGTAACCTGTTTAATTTCAATACACCCCTCAATTTTCTAAACACTGAGCTTCACTGCCTGTCATATTTTTCCATGTTCTACTGCTCCGACAGGCATTTAATTAAGTGGATCATTATCATGTTTGTGCCAAGTTACAAGAAGCATTGACAAGCTCAGCCATTTTTTTTTAAATGTGCCCTCTGTTCCAGGAGACTTTGATAGACAGAGGTCTCTTCTAAAAAAAAAAAACATATTGTAGAATTGGAGATTTCTTTTGGACATTTGTATCATTGTTGACTTTAATGCAGTATCTATGTAATTTATTAAATTTCCATTTTTTTTTATATGTAAAAGTGTATTTTTACCAAGGAAAGACTGATATTATCACAATCCATCTGATTATTTTTCATTTTGCTACACATTTTCATATGTATTCCTTTCTTTCTTCATTGGTAAAGGTCAAACTTTACTCTTTTTCATAAAAAAGCTGCTCTGATCGCATAACTATACTTACATCTTTATCCCAAACCAGCATTAAAAAAAAGTAAACAAACTCAAACACAGACCCCCTAACTTGATGGCATGTAGAGTTGCATGAAATAACAGGAAAATTGCAGAGACATGATTAAGGGAGTTATTTTCCATATTCCTGTCAGCTCAGAGTAACACACACATACACAGACGCACATATTTGTGCACAGGGCTGGCCATTTAACATCACAGCATTACAAAGAGCTTTAATATCAAATTTATCATATGTCAGAGGCAGTTACTGCTGAATACAGTTTTTTGTGCTTTTCTCTTCATTTGGACAATTTTTTTCTAGGTACACTAAACAAAAGGACACTATTTTTTATGGTGGTGCTGTTAGTACTAAGAAGATGGAATATACCACTTTGCATCTTTTGAATATATGGAATCTTTGAGTAGGACTGAATATTTAATAAAAAGGACTGAGGAAGGTTTAAGTAAGGCAGATGGACAACTACTTAAAGTACCATGTTATATCTGGACATGGTCAGAAAGAAACAAGGCCTTGACTAGTAGATGCTGTCTCTTTGACTTTCAAAACTGTTAAAGTCCTCCAAGGTAAACTCCTCCTCCCTAATGTCTTTTTCTTTAATTAGATTTAATTAATTGATCAAAAACAACTGAGGCAGGAATCCAAAAAATCCAACTTAAAATGTAACACAAAACAGAACCATGGAGACATCAGAGGAAAAGAGCATGTGGAGTCAGGGAACGGTGAGAAGAGACAAGGTAAGACGAGGAACCAGCACTGAGGAACTGCACAAGGAGACTATTTATGGTAGACTGAACAAACAGAGGACTAAACAGCAGATTGGGAGCAGGTATGAAAAGAGGAGTTTAGAAAGGAGATAGAGAAAAAGAGACCAACACATGAGGGCAACAGAGGGCAACAAATAAAAACCTAAGAACTCAAATATAACCAGACAGCACAACAAAATAGGAATAAAATCAATAAAACTAGAAAACATAGAGCAAAGTAAAACTGAACACTAAAAGAAGACATAACAGAACCAAGACCGTGACATGAGCGACCAGGGTTTGAACTCTGCAAGGAACATTTGTATCATTGGCCAGCTTATAACATCATCCTAGGATGTTACTTGGCAAAACCATCAGGGCTACTGGAACAAGAAGACAACAGAAATGAGAACAAGACAAGGCAATATTAGAATGCTAACACTCCAATAATCCTGACCAATGTAGTTATATGAAAAGACAAAGAACTATTCAGAACAAACAGCTGAACACCTAGCAGCAAAATGTTCCTGCATTTACAAATGGCAGTTAATGTCATACCTGAGGCCCGGGAAACTACCAAACTAAGACTCCAAGCCTTGGTTGCCTGACTAAAAAGAAACACCAAAGAGATGGAGGCCAAACTGGTTGTTCTCCTCCAAACCAGCTAAGGTGTACGTACTCCCAGTGGTGGGTTAACAACACATAGGCCAGAGGGCTAAAAAAAATATGTGGAGAAATAATCATCACATAAAAATGATGCACAGTGGCTAAAAAACCTAAGAGCTGACCATGCAAACCTCCCTGAACAAGGTTCAGTGAACATCACAATGACAGACACCCAACAAAGGCTCTCACGTATGAAGTTCTGGACAGCAGCAGACCCAGACATGATCCACACCTAGCAGGACAAATGACCTGGTTGTTCAGGAGCGGGAAACACCCTGAATGGCTGACTGAGGGATAAACAGTCATGATTATGAAAGACCCCCAACCAACTATTGGCCAAAAACCTTTCTTTCCACAACATGGAAGCTCCTCATAGCATCAAAGATAAGCGGGTACATTAATCAACAAATGGCAGAGGCACATAAAGGCATTGGCATAAACACCAGAGGAGCCAAACACCAACCACTGGTTAACAGAACAGTCACTTGAGACTGTAAACCCAGACAATACAAACCTCTGCACAGCCTACTGTAGGTTGATTACAAGTAAGGCCTACGACTCAATGCCACACATATGGATCCTGGAATGCCTAAAGCTGTAAAAGATCAACTGCACTCTAAGAGCCTTCATCAGAAACTCCATTGGGCTGTAAAAAAACACACTTGAGGCCAACTTTAAGCCACTTGCAAAAATCTCCATCATGTGTGGAGTATACCAAGGAGAAGCTCTGTTCCTCCTGCAGTGCTGTACAGATTGAACCCCCAAATGCAAATAATCAACAAGACTAGCTATGGATACTGACTCAGAAATGGCGCCATTATCAGCCTCCTCTTGTACATGTGGCTGTACAAGCTGTATGGTAAGAGTGAACGAGACATTGACTTGCTTATCCACACCGCCATAATCTACAGCAGGGAGACTGGAATTGTGTTTGGGCTGGAGAAATGCTGCTTCATGGTGACAAGGAGAGGGAAGTTAAACCATACAGAGGGAATCACAAAACCAGAAAGGAGAATAGCAGATCTAGAAGAGAGCTACAAGTGAAATACCACAGGCAAATGGCAACCACGAAAGAGGCTACAAGAAGAGCAGCAACACCCAAATACCTGTGAGGAGTAAGGCAAGTTCTGAGAAGTCAGCTCAATGTAAGAACAAGGTACAGGAAATCAACAGCTATACCTAGCTAGTAAACCGTGCTGGGATAAATAGTTGCTCTAAGGAGGTAATTCCGGCCACTGATCTTAAAACATCGAAGCTACTCACCATAAATGGTGGATTCCACCCCAAAGCCAATATCCACAGACTGTATATTAAGCAAAAAAAGAGGAGGCAGAGGCCTAGTGAGCATCAGAGCCACCATTGAAGAAGTAACACGCAAGCAATAGTTGGAGAGGGCCGTGCTGAAGGACAACACAGAAGCACTGATCATGGCAGCACAGGAACGGGTCTTGAGTACCTGAGCAATAAAGGCTTAAATCTACCACACCAGGCAAGATCCTAGATGCAGGCCATGCAAAAAGGCCCTGGATACAATCCAGCATCTCAGAACAGGGTGTAAGATATTGGCAGGAACAGAATACATGGAACACCCTAACCAAGTGGCTGGTACAGTGTTAAGAAACATCTGTTCAGGATAGAAACTGGTGATCCCAAAATAGGAACAACCTCACAAGGTGGTGGGAGAATGACAGAGATAATGTACTATGGGAACTCCAGATACAAACAGACAAAATGGTTCTGGCCAACCAACCAGACATTGTGATCATTGATAAGCAGTAGAGGACAGCCGTAGTGATTGATACGGCCATCCCAAATTATGGAAACATCAGGAAAAAAGAATATGAGAAATTGAAAAAAACCAAGGTCTCAGGGGAGAACTAGAGAGCCTGGAAGGTGAAGGCAACTGTAGTGCATGGTTACTTGAGCACTCAGGGCAGTTATGCTGCGTTCACATCGGGGGCAGCAAAAGCAGCAAAATCGCGTCTGCTGCTTCATTTTTGCTGCTTGTACCAGTTAGTTCTGACGCGCGTCTGAAGCAGCTATGCTGCTCTCGCTGCGCGGTGCAAAAGTGTGTCTGACGCGCGTTGGGCGGAGCTTCACTATCCTTTCTCTGCCTTGCAGCTATATTTGCTGTGATCAGTGGGAATAAAGTAGTTTTAATATGTTTTTAAGTGAGAAACTCCACCTGAAAACTTCATCAGTGGAGTCAGTTCATCCAGATTACAATCCTGCCTCCCAATGTTATTTCTGTCGGAGCCGCTCAGACCCCCACATACGCCGACAGAAGGAATCCATTCATCAGCAGCCTCTGGCCGGGTCGCCTCCTCGCGGTTTACCGCGGTGGCTGGTAGGTGTTTTTCATCTAAATAATCCGATCCGCAGGCACCAGAATAATAAAAGCCAACATATTCTGCCGGCAGATGTATACATTTTAAGTTAATTATGCGTTAATAAACTGTTTAAGAGAAGTGATCAGAGCAGTCTGTGTCATCAGCGCTGTGTCTCTCTCCTAGCCAGCTCCCAGATCAGCTTCTCTGATTGGTTGACGCGGCGCGTCGAGCAGCAAAAATTAAATTTTTCCATCTCGAGCAGCAGCGCGTTTGAGGCGCGTCACGCGCGTCAGATGCCAAAACGCGCCGACGCGCTGCTTCAGCTGCTCAGACGCGCTGCGCTTGCTGCTCGAAACGCGCCGCGGGACCTTTTGCTGCGCCTTGACGCGCGTCAACCATTGACTTTGCATGTAAACTCGCTGCTTCTGTCGCGCCAGCTGCCCCCGGTGTGAACGCAGCATAACACTCATACTGGAGAAGTGGCTCCAACAGATACCTGGAGAAACATCAGATATCTCAGTCCAGAAATGTGCACTTCTAGGGACAGCTAAGAACTGCAAAGAACCCTCAAGCTACCAGGGTAGAGGACCCGAGCTTAACAACAATCAGAGAGAGAAGGATCACCTGTCTTATCTATTAAAATCCATGAAAACAATGTACAGATATACACCAAAGCAGCAGGCATTAAGTTTATTCTCAGACCCACCCTCTTACCATCTGTTTTTTTCTTCTTCTTTTTTTTCTTACAGTTAATAAATACCTTTTCAAAACTCAGCAATCTTTATCTTTAACACAATGTATTTTTCTAATTTTATCAAAAGCAGCGAACAACTATCAACATAATATTAAAGGTGGAAAATGTCTGGATTGGATTCACTTTTTTCATTGGTGTGCCACAGATCAGCTAAGATAATACATATATACCATGTATATGGTATGGCAACACCAGCATGGAGACACAAATTTACTACTTTAACTGGGTGATATTTCAGTTTGAACTCAAACATTCAAAGGTCAGCCCAGATGGTCTTAAATTACTTAAATTAATATTGGCTTGTCCCCATTTGTGAAATTGTAATTTACATTCTCTCTCAAACATTCACATTATTTGCTGGTTATATGTTTACCTGAATAGATGTTTCCCTTAAATTAAATGTCATTAATCCACCTTAAAGCCTTGCTCTTTGCTGCTCTCACAAAATTCATATGTGTTTGTGTCTGGATGAGCATCGTTGTGTGCCGCCAAATCCTTTTACAGTGGCCCTACATTACTCTTAATCAGCGAGCATGCAAAAGGAATGTCATTTCATTAACCTCATGAGTGTCTTTTCCCACTGAAACACACACACAGTGAAAAAACAAGCGCTCACTGCAAAGCTTGGTTGTTCATTTAAATCTATCAATACAGCATTCACCAGACTGATTAGGCTGAGCTCTATGGCATCAGTTAAGACTGTGCTCCTTAAACAGAGGATTTATAGGGTTATGCAAAAAGTAACAAAACTAATGTGTCATCAGACTAATTATTTTTAGCAATTAAAAATTTCAAAGTAAGGAAACAAAGCTCTAACTCAAATCCAAATTTGGTTTTATTCGTGTCTTCAAACCAGAACTGAGTCATCATTTTGTGATTTCACAACCAGGTATATGATCCACCAAGTACTCTAAAGTGTCCATGGTCATGTATTTCACATACAGATTGAAAAACCTTTGTTAACTGTTATGGGAACAGCTGTGCAGAAGGTGGGTGAGTAATAACCAAATTCTTCTTCAATAGGCCATTCCCAATAAAACAAGACTTAGGAAAGTATTAAAGCAGAATTTATACATCAAAGGATTTAAAGATGTCAGAGGTTTTAAGATACGTTGTCCAATCTATTTCAAGGAAACCTGATGAAAACTTAAAGTTAGGGATCCCATACCCAATTACTGCTGAAGGAAACTTTGTGCAAACATGTCAAATTCAAATCACATATTATTCATAAGCTGTCAATTAATACCATCTATTTAGGGCTAATGGAAATTAGTGGGATTCAGCTACAACCACCAAATCTCTGAAGAAAAACAACTAGAGCTGGTTATCATGGAGGACATGCAGCCACAAACCAATACCTCCATCATTGTGCCAAGTCCAAATGTTCTCATACATTCTTGACAACATAGGTGCTGGAGTGGAGAAAGCTTGACGTTGCATTTCTGCAAATGGAGATAGAGATATCTGAATATATGTAACCATTATACCATATGATCAAGGATAATAATATGGTGCTTTTTATTTTTACAATTTATTTGGAGAATGACCCTAAAGACAATATTAGGACAACATAATAAAGAATATTCTTTATCATCACTGCGCCTAAGCTGTTCGAGCTTGTTAGAAGTTGTGGTGTTAGAGCTTGTCAAAGGTTCAAATGGCACTTGCTGGCTCATGTTCTGAAATCCAGCACAAGTTGCAGATGAGAATATACAACATATTTCAGAAAACCAAAGTGGTTATCAGGCATGTTTTGCATTTAGGTCTCCTATGTCACTGCAGCATCTTCATAGTTGCTATAGAAACGCTATCCTACAAAAAGCTACAAAACAGCACATGTTAAGGTAGGGCCATTCATCTTTCACTCCACTCAGGATGGTTTTAATTATACATTTTGTCTTATAAACTAACCCAACTTTAAAATTCTTTATCTGATCTGTCAGTCATGTTTCTGGGTCTTTATGAGGTTCTTTATTTATTAATGCTCTCTAAAAAAATGTCTAAGGCATTCAAAGAAGAGCTGGGTGTATAGTACATTTAATTGACAGAATTTAACTTTTTCTGCTAACTTTCACTGCCATCTTAAGGTAATCGGTTTCATTCTTGAGATGGCAGAGAAATACATACCACATTTTTTAATTTTTTTTGTAAGAAATGTTAACCCTCGTAATATACTGTGTTGCCTTAATCTAGGATGTAGTATTAGGATAAAATTCTTTGAGGTCTTTAGTAAAGTGGCAAAATATAAAAAAGTTCAAGAGAGAGGAAACGTTTTGCTTGGCAATCACTGAGAATTGTTAGTAATTCTCTTTGGATTAGATACATTCCCCAGTTAAAAAAGACATTATTTGTCTAGGAAACAATGGCAGGATTGTGCAATAATAAGAAAGACCACTGCAACAGACTTATAAGCTCCATTTTTCCATTGATCCATTACAGTTTGCCTTTACTGACATCAGTCTTGCTTTTCTACAAAACAATACATACATATTTTTCAAGTTGCTTCTTTGTAAGACACACAGAACGTTTTGAAAATAATGTTTCACCATAAGAAAATATTACATTGTCGTAAATAGGGCACCAAACTACTCTATTCAGGGTTTTATGATTTGTATCCCTGGCCTGAGGTCTTTCTGCATTGAGTTCGCATGTTCTCCCCGTGCATGTACAGGTTCTCTCTGGGTACTCCCACTTCCTTCCACAGTCCAAAAACATGACTGTTAGGTTAATTGGCATCTCTAAATTGTCTTAAGGTGGGTGTGTGTGTTTGTGTGCATGGCTTTATGTCTCTGTGCGTCTCTGTGTTGCCCTGCAACAGACTGGTCACCTGTCCAGGCTGTACCCCGCTTCTTGCTTATCTCGGCAGCCTGAGATAGGCACCGACCCCACCGCGACCCTGATGGAAAAGGTGGAAGAAGATGGATAGATGTTTCTTTTTTTTATTCAAACTAGATAATCTTTTTTTCTCCTCTGCTGTGTCATTCTCTGTCTGTTGGCATAAACAAACAATAGGTTTTCAGTAATGATTTTAGATCCTTCACAGTTTCTTACACCATATTCTGGCTTTCTTCCACGCTTTCCCTCTTTTGAATGACTTTGTTTTGCGGTGTGTTTCATTAGTTGTTGGCACTTATATGCCTGTGCATTTCTAGACACTGCTTTGACCTTGTAAATTTATGACAGTTTGGGATCACTGACGATGTTTAGAAAGCCTTAAAAAGGAACACATCAGCTGCTAATTAAAAAGAGAGTATCAGGTGTGTCAGAGGTATTGCTCATTGTTTAAGGGCCATCTGGAGCCTTGCATCGTGGGACTCGGAGGTATATACACATGAAGAAACTTCACTGAAAAGGAGGCAAACATACAAAGATTCCCTCCGGTGTTACGTTTTTCAAAATAAAGTTTCAGGATGTGTTGCTGCATCACAGCTGAGACACACAAAAAGTTATTTTTAAAAATGTGTATTTCTCATACTGGTAGTTCTATGGTAGGTACAAAATAAAACATCTCTTGGCTTTGTGCTCTGCTGCAGTACTACTGCAAAAGACTCACCTCTCTTTCCCTTTCTTCCTCCCCCTCATCCTCTTGTGTTTGTTCTCTTTTTATCTCTAATCTTCCTCATTTTCTTTCTAGTTTTAAAAGTACTTTTGTTTTCCTTTCCCTGCCAGAGTTTTTCAATCCTTTCTCATTTTTTGTTTGTGCTTTATTACCCAGTTTTCTCTAAATATCTGCTTTTTTATTTTTCTTTGTGTATGTTTTTTAGTGATCTTGTTATTTTTGAATTTATTGTCTCATATCACTTTATCTTTTTACTTTTTTACCCTAAAACAAAGACTCTCTCCTTGTTTTGCCTCATCTTTTCCTTGGTGTTCCATCTTTATGCTTAGGCTGTTACTCTATTAATGAAGTCCAATTTAGAAATTGCATCAACTCATTCAAGCAATTTAATCAAAATAATAATTCAATTTCATTTAATTATTACTGTAGTTTTATAAATGACAGTTTTGTTATGTAACTATTATTACTCCCTGTTTTCAACTAAAGAAGCAATCTGTGTCAAGTCAAAAAAAAGTTGTTTCCGTTGTTTAATACCCCTGTCATACAAGTAAGGAAAATGGACTTAGAGGCATGAGCGGTTCTAGACAGAGGCTAATGGGGGCCAGTGCCCCTGTAGATAATGTCCTGGCTCCTGTACTGAAGACGTGATACTTTGTTTTGTTTTGTTTTTTCTCTACAAATCTGTTTTACTAATAATTTTAAAAACAATAGGGTAAGGCTTCATTGGTATTGAAATAGGATCCCAGTTTTCATCTACTAAATGTTTTTTTTTTCCTCTGCTCTACTTTTCTCAGGTGAATTTATCAGCTTTTCTTGAGTTCTAATTCAGATTCAGATTTTAACTTAAATCAAGTGAAAAATATGTAAAATCCCTAAATCCTGAATGTATATTGACCTAATAAGAAGTAGAATTTTAATTAAACCTAATTGAATGTAAATTTTTACATGATGCAGCTCTCAATATATTTGAATCCCTTGTCCTGTTTTTTATTTCATACTTTTCTGTTCCCCCATGAAAACAACGCTGGCTCCCTGCTGGCCCCCGGGTACATTTGATCTAGAACCACCACTGCTTAGAGGACATTGAATACCATGTTTCGGCGCAACTATAAGTCATACAAATTAAAACAATTAGAAGAGCTTTATTTCATAATGAACCATATTCACAAATACGTAAAGTAACAATCCTGTGTAGGGATTGTGAAATCAAAACCAAATGACCATCCTGCATTTTTTTACCCTGCAAACTTATTTTTTTCTTTCAGATGAATTCCAGATATATCAGTATTTGACCTAATACATGTAGCATTAGCACAAATGATCATTTTGGAACAAATTAAATATATGGCAGGGAAAATGGACAGACTTACAGAAAATTGACCAAGGTTTTGACCGCCATGATTGGGAAGTAATGTGCTTTCAGTGCCGACATACAGTAAGAGGCCATAATTTGTAGACTAATGCATTAGTCTGGTATCATCAGCATCAACTTTCAGCTATGTAGCCATTTATCTTGTACTCTGTTTCTTTCTTCAATCATTTTTTGACTTTGAAAAATGTTATGAATACGTAACTATAATCAAGATGATTGAGGCCTTTAATGATTGTATGCAAAAAAACATGATTACACATGTAGAAATACTTTAGATGTTCAACGAAAAAATTCTTAAAATGCGTTTGTTTTTGTTTCTTTAGCGAGTAAATCAAATAAATTATTGAAATAATCGTCAACTAATTTAGTAATCGACTGTAAAACATGTCTTTAGCTGACAGAGCGACCCACTCAGAGCAGCAACAATACCAAACTTGTAAAAAACTATGTAAACATTTTGCATTTAAGATTAAAATAAAGGTTTTTGTCTGTCAATATGCTCCATCCAGAATTCCTCAAGTGGAAAAGTTTTGGTTTCACCTGGTTTAATTTCGTTTAAAAAAAAAGCCTTTTTTAAGGAACATTTAACTTCTTTGTATTATTTTACTTTTTTTTATATCACTATTCTCTATAAGATCCAAGATCTAGAATAGAATTACATTTTATTGCCATTACACTGTCACAAGTACAGAGCAATGAAATTAATTCTCTGCATTTAACCCATCCCTTTGGGGAGCAGTAGGCTGCCATTGTGCGGCGTTTGGGGACCAGTGTGGGGGGTTAAGGGTCTTGCTCAGGGACCCAGAGTGGCAGTCTTAGGGTGCTGGGCTTAAACTCAGAATCTCTGGAACCCAGGCACAATGCCCTAACAACTAGGACACCACCCCCCCTGATTTCAATGAGTGTTTTATACAAGAAAAAACAACCAACACAACCTTTAAATGCTTTTCCCGATATAAAATACCTGTTTGTAAATTTTTCATATTTCTTTACAGTTTACTGGTACTGGTAAAAATACCAGTAGATCAAGCTTATTCTTTAGTAAGGTCTACAGCAGTGGGCAGATGAGCTGATGAGTCAACATTGCTATAAAAATGTAGAGGTATTTTTTTTAAATCACTGCAGTAGGTCTAACCTTATAAAAATGTATCTCGGTTGAGAAAAACTGCAACAACACTCTGCACATGTCAAAATTCACAAAATGACCAATTTGCTCACATTTTGTAAAGAAAAAAAGACCCTATTTAATCTGTCCTCAAACACAATTACTCTTTTTAGCTCGAGCAAGTAGTTTAGAACCATTATTTTCCATTAGTCATATGGACACAGGTTTATCTAGCATTTCATTTTTAATTATTTTCTCCCACTGTGAGTAATGCATGTGAAAATCCCATTGTGTTGGAAAAATAAGCAACAAATATGATTTTATATGATGTTTCCACATCCGCTGGATCATTGATTCCCCTCCAACCACCATTTCTTCTTGTTAAACCTCACATGACAGTCTCCTCTTTAGATAAGCACGCCCTTTAAATAAATGCACGTACAAAGCCAAGTGAACCAGCATGAGTGGAAAATAAATGCCACATAACTCCTCCCATGGCTGAAATTGTTTTAGCCATCAGAGGGGGTTACTATCAAACCCTTTCAACAAAGGTAGGTGCATTATAAGGAGAGTGCTCATTCTTTAGTAGAGCATAATCCCAGAAAATTAAATACCCTGATATCTTTTCTTCAAATAAAAACAAGGCTATGACCTCTTTCTTTTGAGCAAAATTGAATTACAGAGTAAAAAAAAAACTGCAACATACAATAAAGATTAATGGAAAACATGACTATAAACATACAGTACATCTCTACTCTGTTCACCCATATCCAATATCTATTTCCCAGCACACAAACAACCACATACAAAAACAAAAAGTTAAGTTCTTCATAAAAGTTACCAAATTAGGAAAAATATTCAGTGCTATGCGAACATCATGCACTCTCATACTCATGCAATTTATCCACACAGAAAAGCCTGTTAGGGATAGAAACATTTAGAAAAGGAGCAATAACCAGCACTCTGGTGAAAACACACACATAGATAGAATTGGCGCTACCAATCATAAACAAAACAAAAAAAACAACAACTTGAATTTGAGTAAAGTAATAGTAAAAACAAAATTCTATGAAAAAAAAAAAATGAACTACAGAAATCCATACATTGCTTTTGAAGCCACAGTTAAACATAAAGCTTTAAAAAAACAAACTTATGAAGCTAAAAATGGTTTAAAATAATGCAACCAAAGGGATACAGTATTATATTAAGGTGTGTTAACTATGAAGCATTACACGTGTTTACAACCTTCTAATCAGTAAACAAGCCTATAATGCTGGTAGTCACTGTGCTGTTTGGTGACATGGTGCGTACCACACTCAACACGGACCAGAGAGAAGAAAGAGTTGTCTCGGGAGATTAGAAAGAAAATTATAGAGCAGCGTGTTAAAGATAAAGGCTAAAAGATCATATCCAAGCAGTTTGATGTTACTGTAACTACAGTTCCATATACTCAGAAAATTAAGATCCATGAGACTGTAGCCAACCGCCCTGGACGTGGCCACAGGAGGAAAATTGATGACCAACCAGAGAGATTCAAAGATTTCATTAAACAAGAGTTTTGTCCATCAGTGTTGTCCATGTGTGTATGAAAGTCTAATCTCTTCCAGAGGAAACACTTTTTAACAGACTTAAGTTGGAATCAGGTCCCCTGCAATGTGCAATGTAGGGTAAAATAATGGATTTGCTTTTATGCCCAAATAATCTTTCTGTTTACATAGTTAACAAAAGAGGTTATGGTCATTTAAGTTTTTTTTTCTTTTTTTAACCCAAGTACACTTCCAATGTGTAGAGAAAATTCAATGCAGCACAAAATCATTGGTGTGACACGTTGTGGTGGCAGCGTCATTATTTTGGTCAAACTTTTCTTCCCCAGGGTTTGGATTTATGGGAAAAAAGTTGAAGCCAAAAACAGTATTGGGATATTGATATACAGGTTTGTTTTCAAAATACTCTAAATTAAATCTGTCCATTTTCCTGTTTAAAATGTGTCTGTTTAAAACTACTTATATCCTTCGGTTTCAATAGGACATTGTGTGCAATGGATAGGTGCTAAACTAGTCTGTAGTTTTGCCATGGAGGAAGATATTCCTGCCTTCAAATCCCAACCAGAGCATTTTTTCATGGAGTTTGGTTGTTTTAACCAATTCTGAGGGGGTACTCTCCAGGTACTCTGCTTTCCTCCACGCATGCAAGTCAAAAACGTGCATTTCCTGTTTCTTCTAAGTTTCCCTTGTATCTCTAAGCTCATGCATTGTATTTAGTTGTCTTAATTTCTATAGCCCTGTGATGACTCTAAGCCACTAAAACTGGATAGATATGTTTGCTCTCTACAGGAGAAATCTTAGATATTTTTTGGACTACATTACAAACAGAAAAGAATATCAATATTACAAACAGAAAAAGGAACCACTATATTGTAACTGAAAACTACAAATATCCGGAACACATAACACTATCTGTAAACTTACAGAAGAGACCACCAATTCATCTTTTAACAGATCAAGAGCGAGATAAAAGATTGTAAGATACAATAAGGTTTCATTAAATGAATCTGCACCTCCAAAATAACAGCGCATTTAGCAGTGAAGCTTAATTTGTAGAACACCTTGCAACCCTCATGTTTTATTGCAGTATCCAGTTGTGTAGAACTTTGTTTTGGTCAATCGAATAAAAAGAAAAGGGGTTCTGAACCGATAAACTAAAAACAAAAAAACTTTAAAAACAACAGCAATCTAAATTAATAAAACATTAATATGAATATCATTTTTCTGTCTTAAATAAAAGACATTGCCTATACAAGTAAAGCATATATTTTATTTAGTTTTTTCATAATTAAAAAAATGGCCTTGAACTTAGTGGTTGATTTGAAAAAGGGTTGTTTATAACTTGAGCTTGACTATTATGTTGCATTAGCCATTATCCGCATGACGACGGTCATATTTATGCCTGAGCCCAATCAAATTTTTCTCAGCAGCCACAAAAAACCCCTGAAGTTTCCTCTGAGTTAAACAAAACACTGGACTATTAATGGCCTAAAAGATCTGTTTGATGCTCAGAAGCTTGGGAAATCATCTAGAAGGCTGCTGATCTGTTGCTGGTGGCAAAAACAGACATTACTCTCTTTGAGCAATTAACATAGCATGAAAAACTACATTTTTTTAAGAGTTCTATCAGGAGTTACTCTAATTTTCTCCCAGGCTAAAAAAAGCAGAGTTTGTACAGTCAATGCTCCTGCCGCTGGCGTCACTATCATTGGATAGGAGTTAGTAAGTTTGTTCATAAGCGCTCCGATCAGACAAGCATCCTCATCAAGCTTCCTCTTCCTCACACATACCCACACATTGCCCCTCAGCCCCTGTCTCTCTGATCTGTTTGTTAGCACAGCATCTCATTAAGTCTGTGCTCCGGGTATTTAGCACTGCCAAAACAGAAGCCTGTCCAGCGTCCGTGGCCATGCTGACACAGGGCCGCCAACCGGAACAAACCAGATCAGCGTTTAATGCGTAGGAGGTCCATCACACACATTTGTGTTGTAACCCCCCCTCCTGCCCGCAGAGCTCTGTAAATACACACTATTTATAATATACTGGAAATACTGAGAGCCAGACACAGGGAGACACAACTGACAAGCCTATCAACAAATTAACTGATCTAAAAGTGATTGCATTTCAACATTTAGGTGATCATAACTGCTCGCTAAGAACCTCTTTAACTTTTAAAAAGCCAATCGCCTACGTTGCTTCTTAGTCGCATCCGTAGCTGGAGTTTTTAAACTGAATCATTGCTCTGCAGGTGAAATTGAGTTTTTTTTTTTTTTTTTTTTTCTAGAGGACAAAGAACATGAAGTATCTCAAATATCTACATTGCAAACACACAATGATTTGAAAGTGGGAAAAAAATATTTTATTTTGTTTTCACCCTGTAATTCCCTCCATCCATTTCCTCCCTACAGCTTCAGTACACTGTCAGGAGGACTTTGTCAGTTGCTAATACTTTAAACCTCCACTCTAATGTCCATCTATCTGCCGAGTTTAGTGGCTCAGTAAAGAAGAAAAAACAGTAGAAGGATAAAAAGAGTAAATGTTTTTGTACGATATCACTTCACTATTTCAATTTTTTTTTGCGAATTTCTGACTGTTATTATCTGTTATCAAATATTTCACAAAAAATAAAGTGCAAATTTTAATTTTATTTTTTAATTTTGATAAATATTAGAAAGCTTGAAAAAGAAAACATATTTTCGTACAGAGACAGCTGCTCTATTGCTTTGTCTTTTTTTTTCACTGAGAAATTGAAGTTTTTAAAAGCTGCAAGCATTTGCATGTCCATGAAATCATTACGTACCACTAAATTTTGTGTTAAATAGTGTTTTTTTATATTTTTGATATGGATCTCTGCCCAGGGTGCCAATTGGTCTGTGGGTAGCATGAAAGCTCAATGAAGAAAACTAAAATAAAGTCAGCTACTCCAAAAACAAGCCTGTGGCCCGGGCTGCCTGTCACAACTCCAGTCCGGCGCGCGAATGACGTCATACAAACTCTGCTTTGTTTTAAAAATATATAAATATAAAAAATATAACCACGGATGTCTGGGGGACAGTGATTCGCCTACATGTAATGAATGCTGGTGTACCATAATGAATAAATTATGAACAGTTTAGTTTGTGCCTTCGAGTCGTTGCACATAGGAAGACGTTACTTGGATATAACCTAACCAAATATCTTTGGAACAGCTCCAAATGACACAAAACTTATATGGGTGAGTAGAAGATGATGTAATAACGTAAAATGAAGGACCAAATGTAAAAAAAAAAAAAATAGCATTCCCCTTTAAGAGTTTTCGGTAAACCCGCTTTGTGAAACAGACCCAAGATGGCCGATCACACTAAGCCTGGTTCTGCTGGAGGTTTCTTCCTATTGATATTGAGTTTTTCTCTCCACTGTCGCTACAAGCATGCTTAGTGTGAGGGATTGCCTCCGAGTCAATGCATCAATGTAATTAGCTGTTTTTCCTTAGATAGAAAACTTTGAACCAATCTGACTGTATGATGTGGTTGAATTGTCTCTGTAAAGTGCCTTGAGATGACGTGTTGTAAATTGGTGCCATATAAATATTCTTAACTAAATTGAATTTAAATCTCGTATATTTTCAAAAGAACCTGGATATCAGGCAGCTCATTCATGATGACAACACGACATCAAGCTTGATTCTATCTAGTTTTTAGCTAAACACCCCATCCATGCCCTTCTTCTGTCATACACATTTGTTGTAAATTGAGTGGTGTAGATGGTTAGAAAGATGAACGAAGGTTGACAAAGATAAGCCCAAGGTGGCTTGAGGTCAGGTGCAGCATGAGATCCACAAACTTGGAACTCTAATCCACCTCAGTGGGACTTGTACCTGGCTAACTCTAGGGTGTGCATGCGGAAAAAAAGCTTTTTCCCACATTTCTAAAGCCTTTTGATTGGTGTTGAAATTATGGTCTGGTACTGTGTATCTGTAAAGTTCGGGTGGTACGCAGTACCATCAAGACCTGATGTCTGCTTTGTGACACCGAATTCAGCACACAGTTACCAATCTGATCACAGTGAGATAGTTGCACTGTGTCTAAACCTTGTACATGCTTTTCAAAAGGTGTGTTTGATGTGCATTACACTGAGAAACTTATCTGTGTCTGCACTCATGCTTCACTCAGCAGCTCATTGCTTTCGCTTTATCTTCCCTCGGCTGTCTCTGAACTTGCTTCTTAATAAATATATGTGGCTGAAAAGAAGCATCTGCAGATTTTGTCTAACTTTAAGAATTTTATTTCTTCCACCTCATGAGATTTGCTTTAAACTTATATATTCATATATTATATCCAAAATCAATATCTCCTTATCCTTTTTTTTTAGTTGTTTATAAAGATCCAGATGAAAAGGCACATATACCTTCTTGGAATATTGATGTCTTGTAATTTCTCTTTTTTTATCCATCAAATTAGGATACTGGATTCTTGTATTGTCATAGAAAAGGATTTATGTCCTAGAATGCTCAAGAAGGCCCTTTTTCACAGATACATTTACTGTGATTTCCCACTAGGGTTTAGGCTCAGCCCCCAATGTTCCCAGGTACAGGAAACACCCCTAATTTTAATAGCACTATATTTTTTCTTAGTGTTGCTGGTGTGTTTGAGAGATCAGCTGATCAGGATTGCAACATGTCAGCATACATGGTTGGTTATTTAAGTGTTCATAAAACATGCTGGGGATAATAATGGATCTATTTGCTGCAATGTTGTTTTTGGCAGCCATCTTACATTTAGGCTTTAGGACGAAAGCTATTATTAGTTTTAGTCGCATTTTAGTCAAAATAAAGAAAATAGTAAAACCTAAGTATAACTATAACGAAAAACAACAGCATGCAATGTAGAGCTTTTTATTTTCTATATATAAAAATGAACAAATATCTGGATCTGGATTGGAAATAGGGCTTAGTTAAAAAATAGTTAATACCTAAGTTAATCCAAGTTTGATGCCTGTCTTTAAAGAATATCTCAATTCACTTGAAATTCTACCTTAAAGTAAATTTAAAGCTGGCCTTTTCCAGCAATCTTTATTTAGATTTATAACTATCACTTAAAGCCTAAGAGATCTTTAGGTGCTTGCAGTGTTTGCCTATTTTCCTATGTTGGCCTCTGGAATTAAAGTCCCCCCCACTCCATTTCTTCCGCCAACTTTAATGGTTGTTTTAATATTTCATGGAGTACCTTATTGCTGGCTGCATTTAAATGTTTTAGTAACGTGAATTCTTGAATGTGTTGAGCAAATAAATCAGGAATTGATCGTAGACATTAACGTTATCTTTTGTTTGTTAAATCCAAATGGAAAGTCATTTCCTAAGAATTCTTCTCCTAAGTGTTCAACATAATTCCTCCAAAAAATGTAAGCAGCTCAACAAACGCCAGGGCACCTGCACCTCAGCTAGTTCAGCTGTCCCGTATCCATCTTTGATCTTTTACAAAGGCAGTGTGTGTGTGTGTGTGTGTGGAGGAGGTTTTGGGGATGTGTGTGTGTGTATGGGGTGCAGTTTTAATGTGTGTTTGAACTCTGATAATAGAGGTCCATTAGAAAGCAAACAAGAGGCCACGGAGACGAGCGTTCCTTCATTACAGCCTAATGGATGTTAAACGGCATTGTCCCAAATGTACTACAAATTCAAAGCGGCAGCAAATGGAAAATGCCTCCAACAAACCTGACTCCTTTCCGAGACATAATTAAAGATCATCCTAACTGTCAGAATTGTTATCCATTTATATTGACCTGGTGCTGTCTACAAGAGTGTACGCTTGTTGAGCTTGGAAAAACAATGTCAAATTGAAAGTGGAGAAGAATATATAAGTTACAAGGAGGATTGCTTTTTTTTTTAATCATGTCAGGACAGAGATGTATAGTTCCACCCTTTCTTTACAGGATAACCTCTCACCTTTCTTAACTTCTTTGTAAAAATTAACCAAAGGTTCAATCGAGGACTACTTACATCTATGAAGTTTAATTAAACAGGCCAACGCAATGCTGAAATTTGAAAAAATATAAGATGGTTTTAAAGGTTTCTAAGGACGCAATTGTACGAGGCCACTCTAGAAGCGTGGTCAGCTGGATGCTTCCCTAAAATATGCGGCTGGTCCAGTTGACGCTTCAAGTCCTTATCAATCTGGAGTAGAGCGGATCGTTCTGGCACGAAGTCAGTTGCTAAAAAGCAAAGTGGATCTGGAGGAGTTTCAAACAGTTTGCCCTGCAACCAGAGGGTTGTCAGTTCAATCACAAGCTAATGCTTTCAGTGTCATTTTTGTCCTTGGGCAAGACACTTCACATGTATTGTCCACTGATGGTGGTCAGAGAGCCCGGTGGCGCAAGAGTGCAGCAGCCTCGCTTTGCTGTCAGTGAGTGTAGCTTGCCACCATTAGCATGCCTTGGGGAGCAGTGGGCTGCCATTGTGGGGTTAAGGGTCTTTGATCAGTCTGTGGGAGTGGGTTTTGAACTCACACTTAGACTTAGTGTTTAAGTCAAGTACTTTGGTCAAGTACTCTGACTTGAAAAAGCAGTATATAAGTACAGGCCATTTGAGTACAGGCTATTTACCATTTTACCATTTACTGTAAAACAACATTACTTGCGGCTCCAGCTCAGAGCCAACGGAGAACCTTATTTCATAGGACACCATGAACCACCAAATTTTTTTTGGAGGTGAAAAACCCCCCACTATTTTATATGTCTTATAAAGAGAACACCAGATAGGAAAATGCACAACCTGAGGGGTCCAGTGACCAAATAAAGAGCTGGCATGCGAGACGCCATTTCTAGCAGCCAAATAACAACTCTATTGTTCTGCTGAAATCCTCGTGTGATCTAAGTCTAATTGCTCTGAAATGCGACCAATGAAATCGGGAACTTTTTATCTGCAGCAAGGACCTTCTGTGGACAATCTGCAGCGTATATGCTTTCAGTGGAACCCATTTCACTGCACCATTTAAGTTTAGACTCAAACATTAAATTATAGCTCTGGCTGTATATTTGGGGGGTTAATCCTTCTGAAAGGGATCTATTTCCTTTTTATTTTACAATATATCGTTGGTTGTTTTATAGGTGATAGAAAAAAATCCAAACCTTGGCTCGACTTGCAGTGGTCAGATGCCTTTATTGAGTCATGCAGCATAAAACAAGCAGATGCAATGGCTCCTCTAACATTACAGATATCTTTGGGAGTTCACTAGCAGTTCAGTTATCTCCTTCAATGGGTATGAATTCAGCCAAAGAAATCAGACATGAGCAGCAGTTTGGGCTCCGAGAATGAAGGTCGAAACAGCCAAAAACCTCCCACCTCCATCTTTTATGTCATGTGTTCTGTGCTGTGCTGCACCTCTCTATCAGATCTCCATCAGGGACTTCAAAGAGAAGCTTAACCTGATTTAAATCGTTTTGGGTGAGTGGGCAAGACTGACACAAATGTGTTTCCTGTGTATTTTTCCTCATTTAGATCTTAAATTTACAGCAAAATGAACGACAAAAACTAACAACCTAAGTATCTTCTTTATCTCCCCTCCGCCTATGAACACACATTCTTACTACAGAACAGTCATAAATAATAGAGATATTGACTCAGCACTCAAACATGGACATGTACACCCCCACACACACACATGTAGGCCAGCAAACCTTCCCCTCCCCGACACTCTAACATGCAGCAGTGCTGTTCTGTTGCCTAGAAACCAGGTAGAGTTTGCAGCGAGAAATTCGCTGCTGAGAGAATCCCGTCGTCCCAACTTTTCCCTCTTACTCCCTCCATGCAAGCACTCGTTTATTCACCTGGGATTGTAAAGTTGCTGTCATTACATGTACACAAACTCTTAATTCTGCACCTTTGGAAGTCATCAATTACCATCATATGCAAAACTCAACTGCTTTATCTCTCTCTGCAGTCTTTTAAATCCGTCTATGCCCTTTTGCGTAAATTTAGTGTCACTATCAAATGCATTAAGAGTCACTTCTGTAGACAGCAAGGACACAGAGCAGAAACAGATCAAGAAAAACTAGGCAGCAGATTTTGGGTCTCTGAAGGGAATGCAGAAGTGTACCCAGATAAATCCATTATACACAACTGTGCTAAAAGCATCTCTAATCTAATGTGCACAAGCATGCAGGGGTAAGTACATCTGGCACAAGAAGTTGTGTTAAAAAAAAAAAAAAAAAAGGATTTTCTTAATTTTTTTCCCCCCAAACTGCAAAAACATGCAAATATTATCCAAATCCATAACCTCATTTCTTCTATAGTTAAATAAATTAAACTGCAGTCCTTTTTGTGCTTTTAAGTTATTCCAAACCCTTGAGGACCAGAAATAGAAAAATAACCAGCCTTTTTTGTTGTTGCAGAGAACAAAGATTCTTTAAAAAACTTAATTGTTCTTGCTAAAACATTGCAGTGATATGATTTGATCTACAATTCACTCATAAACAAGCACAGGAAAAGACTCACTTTGCCGTGCTGTCTGCATTGCCATGACAACCCAGTGCGGATTGCTGATGGGTTTCCCAGATCTTTTATTTATTCATCCATCTTGACATTACTCTTTCATTCGCACGCAAATGTATCTTCAAACACATGAGCATCCATGCATACAGGCCTTCCTTCCTTGGGTACACAGACATTGGTTTTACAAGCTCGTCTAACCAGTAGAGTTGATGTCACCAAGGAACTCTGCTTTCCTACAGGCTTTAGGGAGAGATAATTAGCTCTTGTGTAGATCTGCTGACCTCTATCCATATTATCAAGAACATCCCTCACAATGAAGGCCGTGACAGTGAAATGCTATCTCTTTCCTTCGTTCTTTTTAATTTTGTTTATCATTACACCAATCTTTCAGTCAGTTAATGAATTAGTAGCAACATTAGAGCTGCTGTGGTGTTCATTGCCATGCAAGCTCTGCACTGCAGGCGTAACGAGACAATCTGACCCAAACACATAGGCTGAACATAAGATTGTTGAACAGAAAAGCATTAAACACGCTGCATAGAAATTCTAGGGAATCATTCCCAACCCTGTAGAAAACTCTATGGTGACCTCTGTCAATCTGCTTTAATTAAAGAAAAAGGAAGAAATAAAATTCCCATGTTACCCGTTCTTCAGATCAAACATATCTTCCAAACTTAATTCGATTGAATTGTATTGGGAAGTTTTGAGGACAAAATCACATTTTGCTGTAGATCAGGAAAGCTATGTAATTCAATCTTCATTCTATTCAAGACTATGTATTAAAGCAAGACTGTGTAACCGCCCCCCCCCCCCCTTAAGGTCACAAAATAAGACAAATGAATTTCTTCTGATCCAAACCACTACTGATATCTTGGCTAATTGTATCTCCCGATATCAGATACTGATCCACTACAACTTTTAAAGGAATTAGACATACATATATATATATATACATATATATATATATATATATATATATATATATATATATATATATATATATATATATATATATGGTAATATATATTACCATTGAAATGAAGGCTTTAGCCTTGACATAAACATTTAAAAAGGTCATAAATTAACACAGATATAAATTAACTTTATATTATTTATTAAAAAAAAAAAAAAAAGCAAAAAAGAAAGAAATAACAATTAAATTTCACGCTCACTGCTGGATCTCCAATATCAAAGCAGCAATATCCAATCTAGCAATGGTCAGTATCGGAAGAGATATCTGATCCAGCTATCAGATCAGTGCATCTCTAATCATGACCACATTCACCACTCTGGATCAAATTTTAAATCCAGGAACCAAAACTATGTCTGATCAGGTAAGTGTCATATCTGTTTTGTTGTAACAACAACTTTTAGCTTAGCTCTTCTGTTAAACGGAAGCTCATACTGCTGCAAAGCAGCACTCTAGGTACCATGACTCACTTAGTGACAGATTGGACCCACTCAACTTACATATGTTTTTGAGAAGGGCCGCCCAATACACGCCAACTGCTATAATTTGCCCTGAAAAATCATTTAACATATCTGGAATTAGGAATCGCGTAATGCTGCTTTAAACCTGCTTGCACCACTGTCTTTTTGGAATATGCTAGAATCCTAAACCACTTGGTTTTCTACCTACATATATTGACACTATTATCTTCTCACCTCCTGTATTATAGAAAAGATAAATCTAATTTTGCAGAGCTCAATCATCTCCTTACTCAACCTTTGCAATCAGGACATCACACACCAATGGCCCCCATATCCGTGCATTTAGATCAATAAACCACTAGAGCCCAGACCACTTCAAACACTGAGACACTGGCTGGAATGATAAGAGAAAGAAAACAACCCTTACAATTCATTTCAGCGAGTGGTCTCATGTGAAAGTGATCTATTTGCCTGGATGTTTCAGTGTATGAGTGCATGCAAATAGAATGCAATATCCTGAAAATGAAGAAAATAAAAACATGAAAGATAGCAATAAATCAGTGCTCATAAATGTTTGAGCAAAATTGGAAGACCTAAAAAGGAGAGGTAAAGGAAACAAGGGCAAAGAAAAGGAAAACATTATTCAGCTGAAGCCAGGACAGGAGATGTGGGAGGAATAAGGGGAGAGGGGGTCGCTTGAGAGTGGAATTATGTCTTGATGTTGGAACACCACAGCATCCCTACTGCAGCATCCATCAAAGAGCAGAAAAAGACAAAAGGAAGCACAATAGAGAAGGGTGAGCGCAGTGCGTGCACCTCTTACACCTGTGATTGGTTGAAAGCCTTGTCCAACTGTAGGATGACAGCAAAAGCTGCTTGTTAAAGCACACAAACTTTACCAAAAGGACTTCAATTAAATGGCTCTTTTTCACTGCTCACATTCCCCCTGATTATCTTCCTCAGCTCTGCTCAGCCTTTGCACCATTCTTCTGAATGCTCTAATTCTTCCCTTTATCCTGTTTATCCATTTCATTCTTCCCTCCTGTCCTTGTTCTTGCCTCTGTTTTTGACTTCCTGTCCTCTCTCTTTGAACTCTCTTGTCTGTTTTTCATCTTAGACTTCCGTTTTTTCCTCAGCTTTTAGTCATCAATCTATCTTTGGCTTTCTTGTTCCTCTTTTTACTTTTCTCAGCCAACTATTCAGCAGTGCAAATATCCCCTGGCAGGA
This sequence comes from Cyprinodon variegatus, assembly GCF_000732505.1. Classification (NCBI taxonomy): domain Eukaryota; kingdom Metazoa; phylum Chordata; class Actinopteri; order Cyprinodontiformes; family Cyprinodontidae; genus Cyprinodon; species Cyprinodon variegatus. The sequence goes on from NW_015150659.1 coordinate 665,065, forward strand.
ATAGTCAAACAGAGTAATTTTCCATCATCAGAGTTGTGAATTTGTTTGAGCGTGTAACATGTTCAGTTAACAAATTTTATAAAGAAGATTTTATTGTGGGTTTAGAGGTGGACTGGTACATGAAAACATACTTGCAGACCAGCACCAAAAGGATAGACTCCCATAGCAACTGCTGCTGAAACATCCCTTCCCACATATCGGATGGCCAATCACCTCAGCAATGATACTATAGGGAACCTAAGTGATGACTTCAGTTAAAAGACGAACTTAGTAGACAGAGCAAAAACTCTATAGTGAGCCTCTTGTTTTTGTCTAGTTTAACGCAAGAATTAGCTTATAGTTTATCTTACATCACTCCAATGCAGTAAATGATTTCAGAGCTGTGATATACAACCACAAGCACCTGGAATATGTCAAAGTAGGACGCAGGCTCATTCAGGCTTCTAATTCACACTGTATGGGGGGTGAAAAAAAGTGCCAGCTAGCTCCTCCCTAAAATTTTTAGAGGACGGTTAATAGGATTTGATAGGACAGTAAATGGAGTGTTTTTGTTTCACGGTTATTGTATAAGATATAGTTAGACAGCAGAGAAATTTGAAAAGTAAAGAAGATCTAAAAACCGACATAAGGCATGCTGAAAAGTGAAAAGGGCATTGAACAAGGATTTTAGTTACGTGAATAAAAAAAAAACATATAACAGCAATTATGTTTGATCAATCTGAAAACATTGAGGAGGATATTTTCAGCCTAACAAAACATGTTTGTCAAGTAGCTCCAGAGAAGCTGCAGAAATCCAGCAAGATTGTAGAAACTTGTAGTCCTGCTCTTCACAGGTCTGTATGCCACAGAAATTAAACTATTACAATGCTATTATTACAAGAAGGCCAAAATACTTCATCTAAAGAGTAAGCTGCTAGCCATACACAAAATGCAGTAAGCACATATGAATGTGCTCCAGTCAGATGAAAGCAAAATGTCACTTGTTGGCCCTAATGCAAAATGGAAACAAAAATATATATCCAATGTTGTAAATACTGTGAATGAATATTAAATGAATATTAAAACGATGGAATAAAAAGCTAATGCTGGACACATGCTTTGTGAATATTTGCTGTCAGAGCGAAAATATTTAATTGTAAGACAACCAGAGGAACATTTTTAGTTATGGGCATTTATTAGTGATCTGTGACCATCATACCAACAGCCAATTTAGCATTTTACCATGCCCTATAGGAAATCAGTGTGAACACAATGCTACGTTAACCATGCAGCGGGATCAGCGCTGAAAGAAACATCTATATGTTGCCCTTTTGTCTCCTGGTCATGACTGCAGTATCTGTTTTTGCTCCACTTTCATTTTTCAGAATCAAGTGGCGATAATGCACCCTTAAAAAGGAACATTTTCCCTCACTGTCATGGAGTCTGATAGCGGACCTCTATATACCAGCAGATTGAGAAGTTGTATAATTATTTATAAAGACAAGGCAATGTACTGTACATACTAGAACCTAAAAAAATGTTTGATCAGGTAAGTGTCATATCTGTTTTACTAAGTAGAAAGTCTTTTAGCCTAGTTAGCACTCCTGACTCATCCGGGGACAGCTTCAGCCTTGCACATTACAAGTAAACATTTTTTAAATATGTTGTGTCTTTTGTCAAGGTTCATATTTTCTGTGTCAATAAGTTTCATTTTCTCAAATGTTACCCTGAGGTCAGTATTGCGAAGCAAAATTGTTAGCTTAAAGCAACACTTTAACTTTAGACCCAAATGTTACCTCTTATACAATTTCCATCCATCCAGTTTCATAAACACTTATCCCTGCTGGGGTCATGAGAAGTGCTGGTACCTATCTCCAGCTGTCAATGGGCTAGAAGCGGGGTACACCCTGGACAGGTCGCCAGTCTATCGCAAGGCAACGCAGAGAGAAACAGGAAAAACAACCATACACGTACACAGTCACATTTAAGGAGGATTTAGAGAAGCCAATCAACCTGACAATCATATTTTAAGACTTTGGGAGGAAGCCGGAGTACCTGGAGAGAAGCCACACATGCACAGGGAGAAAATGCAAACTCCATGCAGAAAGACCACGGGCCAGGCATCAAAATCTTCTTGCTGCAAGGCAGCAGTGCATTTAAATTAAAAAGGAGAGACAAGATTTTCTTCAAGGCCTCACTATACTAATAAATATGATTATAGCTATATATCTACACTGTCTAGGTTAATCATTTATGGTTATCCATAACAGATTCATTAAATGCACAATAATGGGCCAAAATAACAACAAAAAAAACACCTAAGTACAGCTTGTCTGTACATTGCAATCAATATTGTGATGCAATATAAAAATCTGCAAGAAGCCAGTGTCTCACGTCCATTTTACAATTGTCTTGGTGGAACTTTAACATTGATTACTGGCCCTTATTGTGTGCATTCTACTTGGAGCACCTCCAGCCTTTGCAGCAGGAGAGGATCAGAGAGCTCTTCCGAGGTAAATTAGGACTGAAGCAAATGTCAGCGAAGAGTAGAGCAGACCAATGCAGCAAGCACAGTACATTTACTCTAATAAAACCCCAAAGAATAAAATAACCAAACATTTTCTACAAAGAACTAAGCGATAAGATAAAAAAGAAAAAACTTTGTTAAAGCCCAGACGCTAAAGCTGAGGTGTGCTAAGCAGTTGTTACATCATTATTCAGAATCTGGAACCCCAGAAACAAGAAGCCACGCTCCTTATTAAGAATTTCCTTAAACATTTAACTTAAAACAGTTGAGGACTTACAGGAGATTTTATCAGCCCTAACCCTTCATCAGTCAAGTCCAGGGAGATATGCCTCTCTTCTTTATTCTTACTATTGTTTAAAAAAAATCTAACTTGTCACTCTGCCTATATCATTTGACCAAACGCACTGAAAGTAGACCATAGTCATGTAAAAATCAGACGTGCACTTTGGGCAAAAGTAGTTGTGACAGCCTTGATGTGTGTGCGTGTGTGAATATGCTTAACACTTGTACAGTTACATGTAAGCACTTAAGGCACACATGCACACAGCATTTACACAAATAAGAAGAGGCACTATTAGTTCCAGATCGTTCTGTGATGCAGTCTGTAAACATAGAGCTGAGGGATAAACAAAGATCTTACTGCACTTGAAGTAATCCCACAATACACACGCCTTAACACCCAGCACACAGGGCAGGCTGGTTTGCCAAATGGCTTCCATGCATACTTAGACGTAAACATTAATAAACACCTAGAGGGGCCACAGACCTATTTGTTTATGTATCGTTTCTAGCTAAAGAACTAAAAACAGAAATAATGTTCTATAAGTAAGGGGATATCAGCAAGAAAAGACAAGACAGAATTAATTCCTACAAAAGATTTTTTTTCTAACTTTTTAAAATTTCATTAAGTATAAAACGCAAACTTTAAAGGTTAATAGGGTGCTATTTATTAGTATTAATATAAATTTGCTGTAATGCTACAAAACACAATCACCTGCCACCTGTATCAGTTCACACTCAGTATAAATCTGCTGTTATACCTTTAAGTGTTTGTTGGGAAATATTAATGAATGACAGTCATGATTAAAACAAAAAGAACACTGCCAACTCGTCAGAGGTAAATGTACTATATTCCAAGATTTTGTAATTCTGAAATGCAAAAAAAAAAATATGCCTTTATAAACAAGAAGATAGTAAAGACATCCAAGAAATTACAATGATAGTTTTTTATAAAACAATACACTTTGGGGAACTGCAAAGGAGTGGCTGAGATTCCTACGTCACAGAAACAGGATCCCTCGGTCTCTGCAGAGAAATGCACCTAACGACCCTCAATCTGCTGTTATGATGAGCACAGGCCAAATATAATGAGTCATCAAGCAAGCTGACAAACCCACATAAATGCAGTGCCTAATATAAATATAGAAAGACAAGGAGTGATATTCAAAGCCTGTCTTTTGTTTACAAACGCCTCCATCCTCTCACTTGAACCTCAGGAGGCACGTCTGGGTGGCAAGAGAGGGACAACCCACTGACATCAAGGCTAGCTATTATCATTCCTTACACTAAGGAGATAAAATTAGTTTAGGATGTAGAAAAAAAGAATGACATCTCTGTTATGATTTCAGTGAATCATGAGTGACAGGAGGTGGGTATGTCGAATTTGGCACCTGAGGGCAGAGTTGTTTAAGATTTCCCTCAAGACTGCTGTGGTCTGAAAGAAACAACCACCTTTACGTTGAATATTCCCATTTAAAGGAATTTAATTATTTCATTAATCTTTATAAACGTGTCCAATTTATAAAAGTTTTAAATTATTCTTGAAATCATCAAGGCTTGAAATATTATTTTGTCATGCTCTTGGCGCTGATGAATGGCTTAATTGCTAACTGCATTCACGTGTCTAACTCTACCTGGTTTCTAATCACTGCTAATCTGATCCACCTGCTCCTGCCTCTATTTAAGGTGCTTGCATCAAGTTATAAGGGCCAGATTATACTTGCTTCTCAACCATTGAGCCTGCCTGTTCATGTCTAATCTCAGTGGTGAGAGTGTTTTTAGCGTATCTGAGTGTTTTTGATTACCTGATCCTGACCTGTTCTGCCTCTCAACCACTGACCTGCCTTTTTCGGGTCTGAACGGTTTGCCTGAACTGTCTTTGGACTTCTGAACCTCTAAACCTGCCTGTTCCAGTTCTCATCTGTTTACCTGATCTGTCTCCGAACTCCTGCTGCTTCTCCTTTCCCCGGGGCTGCAGCGTCTGGGACAATCTAGCTGCGCCCGCTGCATCTTGTTGGCAGCCCACCAACTAGATCCTACCTTGCTCTCAAGACACAGGCTGAACTGTTAAACCAGTTTGGTGACTCACGTTCATATCATCCTCTGTTGGACTTACGTGGTCACTAACCTGTGTTTCCTTTTACAGAGTTTTCTGTGATAGACACCCTAGCCGCTCCTACTCCAATCATCCGTGTTTTTAAATAAATGCTTTTTAATTATCCCTTTGTCTGTCTTGCCTTGAATGCTGTGTCCTCTGTTCTGAGTCATGACATATTTCTTGATTAATTATGGATTTCTTCTTAATGAACCAAGGTGTAATTACAGACATTCAGTTGTTCCATCTGTGGGAGTTAGCATTTATGCAAACAAATTAGGATAAATCCAGCAGCACAGTTTAAGGTAAGCATATTATCTTTAATGGGATAGATGACATGATTAATTTACCCAACAATAATAAATTAAAGTAGTTGAGCCCTGCATATGGATTTGAGTTTGCATTAATAAGGATCCCAGCATTAAAGCTATCATTCTTCAATATAGTGGTATGGATAATAGTTTTAAATCAGTATGGATTCCCAAATATAAATATAGTAGATAAGCATTTTCTTTTTCCCAGACAGCAAAGCTCAGGTTCAATAAATTGGACCAGAAAAAAAATGTATTTGAATTAATTCACATTTAAATAATTTAATACTGGACATTGTGTGCTTTATTTATGAGAAATGCAACTAGTGAAAATATTAGGATGACTCTGGCTTATAATTTAAAAGACAAAGGAAAATAAATGGAACAAAATCCTGAAAGAGGACCTGAGAAGCATCAAGGATCAGTCGATCCAGTATCTATTTCTCGCTGTTTCTGTAAACATAGAGAAACCTTTCTCAAACAGAATGACAAATGTCTGTTTATGATAGAATAAAAGAGGTTAGAGGTTAAAACAGGTTAGACAAGGATCTGAATGTTTCAAATAAAATTAATCAATAATAAATAAAATCTAATAATAAGACAATGCATTCAATTTTCTTTTACAGCAACAATTGATCACAAGTTGTATATCCAATGCTTGCCAGCCTATTGCATCGAAAATTCTGATCTGAAATTGCAGCAATTTCTGATACAGAGCAGCATGTGGTGCCAAAGGAATTACTATAATTTAACAGGAATAAATCCCCAAGCAGTATTTTGTTGAAAACACACAGAAACAACAGTGCCTTGTGTTTAAATGTCAAAAGTGGTTTGTAATATTAAAAAAAGGAAAAACATTCACATAAGGACATGTGTTGATGCCAGAATGGGGCCATAATGATGTCTGAGCTGATAAAATAAACAATCCTGACTTTTGTTAGATGCCTTAATGCTTGGGTCATTTCAGCTGCTCCCATATTTAAGATCAACTACAGCTTGACATTATGACTTTTTCACAGATTTGGCAAATGTTTTTCACAGGATGTGATGCAACACAATCAAACCTGTATCCCCCAAACAGAGTAAAAGATCTAAATCACTTCACCATGGGGACTTTACCTTTGGACTCACAGTAATCCACTGACTAAAATGATATAACTTAATCTTCTGAGCTAAATAGGGCCAAAGACTGGCAAACCTCACATGTTCATAACAAAACATCCATGGATGTTTAGTGTTTTGAGGCTACACATAACCCTGCTTATATTTTGTTAGTTAAAAGAAAAAAATCTAATTAGGCTCTCAAAGCCCATGTCTGCCAGTCATCTTTCCATAAAATGTTTCATAAACACATTGGATACTTGTAAGGTCTGTGTTTACAGTTGTGATGAAAATGTCATCAACTTTACCCTTGGTAGGAAACAGGAAAAGTAGGCATAGGCAAGGCAGAGCAGTCCAAAATGAAGGCTGCCACAAGTCTCTTAGATGATAGACATGTTCAGAACATGTAAGCATGAAATGAAACTCTGCATGTTTTAATATCCTGCCCAGAGAAGTCTGACGACATTCAAAGATTGCTGATTGGAGAGATTGAAGTGTCAGATTAGTAAGAGAGGAGAGGACACAGTGATTCTTTCAATGATTTTTCATAATTATATATGCAACATTACACCAAAAACATATTCTTTGCCCCTTATCACATAATATAATGATATTCCAGACATTTGGTGGTCAGAGGGCCCGGTGGCGCCAGTGTACGGCAGCCTCGCTTCTGTCAGTGAGCCCCAGGGCAGCTGTGGCTACAATGTAGCTTGCCACCATCAGTGTGTGAGTGTGTGTGTGAATGGGTGAATGAATGTAGTGTAAAGCGCTTTGGTCAGGTCTCCTAACTTGAATAAAGGCACTATATAAGTACATGCCATTTACCATTTACCATTTACCATTTGTATAGACTTTGAACAAATAAAACCTGATGGTATTCACTTGGCCCCTCTTCGGTTGTATTCTCGCTGAGCACAATGGTTCGCTTGGCGTTGGTCTCTTGACAATTCGCTTCTCTCTCCAATACAATCCATGCAGACAAAGCCAATGCAACTGTAAAATTCTAACTAGTTAACTTCATCCCTTCATCAGACAGGACAGTCTTGCCAGTTCTTGTTGTCGGATCCACAGACCCTAGGTGAATGTGATATGGAAAGCCAGACAACAGCTCCCAATTCCGAAAGTATCACCATCTGCCTTAGAAGTTGTGACTTCTACCCTCACTTCATTGTTTACAAGACATAAGTAAATTTGCCTAAGCATGTGCTTGACACCTTGTTGATCTCTTCAGGCAGCTACTTTTGTTGATCCAGGATCCGGTATAAGAATACTGCTGTGCAGCAGCATCTAGAAATATCAACCTCTAGAGAGCTTTGGACTGAAAACACTCTGTCTGAAATAAGCACCCTGCGTCACAAGCACATCCAGTCCCTGACTGATTAACACACCAAGAATGGACAAAAATTCTGCTTTGCTCTATCTGTGTCCACCATGCCTCTCGTCAATCCACTTCACTTCGATTCCCTAATTTGCAACATACACATCAGCTGAAACGTGTCTTTTCCATTGCAGGACAATAATGTGCTCCAAACATGCCTTCTCATAAGGATAACATGTAAATCACTTGCTCCACTCACTGCATTCATTTTCATAGTGAATGCACCTTTATGCTACATTCAAATCTTGAGCCTCTTTGTCCAAATGGTTCTCTAGGGCTGTGTGAATACAAAGCTCCACAAGCCTTGCTCTGTCATTCACATATGTGTGGGCTTTTTACTAAGAGGTAGTGAACAGTTACAGTATACTCACCTTATGGTTTATAAGGCATCATTAAAATTACCTGAGCATGTGTTTAACACCTTTTTGAATCTGTGACAGAAGAACTGTGGGAGCTCTGAGGGCAGGAACCAGTACGTAATCAGTGCCTTAAGAAAACAAGAGATTTTTCTAGAAAACTTATGGTGTTACTGTACAGTTCTGAGTACATTCAGCTGATTATTGATGACGCACATGTCGAAAAAGATTAATGACATAGGCTGTTGTGCTGAAATGCCATTGTGCTAATTGTAGGCAACTGTTGACCGCGTTTAATTGCCACACTGAATTAATGACTCACACGTTTGATATTTTACAACCACTCCTATCTAATTTTGACTTACGCTTGTACTGTCATTAACTTGATTTGCACCAAGGATGCAGGTGAAGGATAAGGTTCAGACCATTACCAATTTCTCTGTTCCTCTGTCCTGCTGAGTGATACTGTGTTTACACCTCAAGTAATATTTACAGTCTACTATGGACCACCAGGTTTGTACTGTTTAAAACTGACAATGAACACGCACCCATTTATGTAGAGACACAGAGGAATTAAAACACAGCTTGATGTCCTGTAAAGTCAGCTCATATGGCATAAGCTGGTAGCCTTATTATACAAACTGTTATAAAAGTACTAGGCATGTAACAGAGTGAACCTTATTCTCTCTCATGCCAATCAAATCTCTTAAAAAATATGGGCAAAAAAGGACTAAACTTATTTCTCCATTCTATATACAGTAGGAAAGAGAGTATCTACTATTTTAAAACAAAAAGCCATATTAACTAGTAACCAGTCTTAACAGTGCTGTGAACGACAGAGACATGGATTGTGTTCAATTTACGAATCCTAAACTACAATTTGACGAGGTATACTGTAGATAAAACTAACTGGCATATCATTCCCATGTTCAGATAGAATTGAATGTATGGTGGTAAAAGAAAATATAAGTCCATGTAACACAAATGCTTTTAACCTATCAACTAACTTAAAAAAGACTGTTTGAAAAACTTTGAGTCATGACTTTGAAGCAGTTGTTCAACACTTAAAGGTTCAGTTGGGAGATTAGAATGCAAAATGTCAAAGTTTCCATTTTCATAATATCTTTAGTATTTCAGGAATCATTAAAAAAAAACAATGTTGTCAGCTTGAAAGTGTGTCCTGAGTAGGCCTAGGCAATGAACCACATTTTACTGTTATCGTCATTCACTACAATAACCGGCGATGATTTTGCCATGTCATTGTAAGAAATAAACGTAATTTTTTGCCTATGTGCACTGGTGGCTGGTTCCTTCCCATTTAAGTTACTGCTGCATGTGGGAAATCACATGACTCCACTGATCCAGTCAGAAGCATAAACAAAGAGAAGAAACACCCTGTGGAGCTGAGCAAGAGTGCAGAGAAGAAGTAGAGCGCGTGTTGTCAAAGTGGAGTGTTAGGACTCCAGTCTGTGTGGTCTGTGTTTTTGTGTGTTTGTCTTCCTTCCTCCACCAGGCGGCGCCTGGTTCTGATTCTCCTCCTCACACACCTGCAAGGCGTTACCCCGTTAACGAAGTGTTCTTAAGCTGCTGACTGCCACTACCTCGAGGCCAGAGTGAGTGCCAGTTTGGGGTACTGTAGCCATGCTTAGTTTAACAGAGTCTAACCTGAGTTTTTGTTTTGCCAGTTTTGGGTACTCTAGCCAAGCTGAGTTTTGCTGAGTCAAACTGAGTTTTTGTCAACCTGAGTCTTACCATTTTTTTTTTTTACTTTGCCTCCCAGCAGGAAGTCATCCTGCAAACTGGATTTTTCGGACCTTCTCTCCCTGGAAGGATCAACTGAGCTTCAAACTGAGCTGAGGATACAAACCGGAGGTTTGGATCCACTTTTCCCTGAGGAAACGTTTCAGCTTCACACTGAGCAAGGGATTTATCTGCACAACAGTCCGTTCAAGTACCGCAGGAAATCTGAGTGGCAGCCAGTCTTTCTCCGTTCATCTACAAGCAAGCGCATTCTGGGTAACCCTGTCCGCCCTCCTCCGTATGAGACAAACACCGGAACACATTCCTCACCTGCTGGAGTCTAAGAGTAAACCTAATCTCTGGAAACGCAAGTCTGCCAACCTTTTCTCCTCTACAAGTCCGAGAATCAATTCTCCCACTGAACCTGAACTAACCGCAGTGTCTTCCCCTCACCTTTCAGTTCCGGTTGAGCAGTGTTCAGAACACTGGAACCTCCACAAAACTTCTCAATAAAACTGTTAAACTTTTTCCCTTGTCTCTCTGGACTGGTTTATCTGCATGCAGGTCCGAGCTCTTGACAAAATCATGACATGGAGCGCATGGCAGACCAGTTTTAAGAGAGTGTGTGAAAGTTTTAACAATGCACATTGTTATCACTGCACGCTCAGTTCGGTGACAACAAAATTACACCACAGATGTTGAGCAAAAGACAAAGTTAGTCTGAAAACTGTCGGAACTACCCAAAGTAACACATCTCACCTCCACCACCTACAGCACAACCACGCTATTGAGTTCAAAGATGTGCAAAAGGCTCCATTAAAAATGTTTTCAAGAGAGGTAACATTTTTCTCGTGTTCAATGAGACATTTCTGAATGTTTAAACTTCAATGGCTACAATACTTTAATATTTGATTAAAAGTAATATGTAATGTGATTTATTCAATAAATACATTCCTGCACATGCCTTTATTTCTCATAGAGTACTTGGAGCATTTATCGTGCATTTATCATTATTGAGGTAAAACTGCCGTATTTATCATGATATTGATTTGAGGTCATATCGCCCTGCCCTAGTCCTGAGCACCACTGAGCTACCTTAAAGTAAGAAGAGTCAAACCTATTTCTTAAATACAGTATGTACTTGATGGGAGAAAAATATATTTTATATTTCAAACCATCCATTTCTATACCCATGTATCCTTGCAAAGTTTTGCCAATTTGTCCTCCTATATACAGCAATCTTCGGGCCATAGGCAGATTAAACCCCGGATAGGTTTTTTGTAGTGTCTTTTGAACTTTAAGAGGAAACTAGTACATAGGAAGAAATATCATGCAGGCAAAATGAAAACATGGATATTTAATCATTTATAATATATTTTTTAACATGTAGCTGTGTTGTTTAGATTTAACTTAGACTATATGTGCATCTGATAGAAAGATTGGTGCTCCACTGATTGACCTTTAATGAGCTCATTAAAACCTGATTGATCTAAATGGGTTGTATAAGATATGAATCATCCAAAGACCTTTAGAATAAAGGTACATTTAATAACACATCTTCCAACCAGAGGACCTCATATATAGAATGTGTAAATTCTGGACAGCTAAAAAACGTACAAGTCATGACAGAACCTGTCAATCACATACCCTCTCTCCTATAGATGCACACAATCAATTCAGGCACTGCCTGAGGAATCAAAACATTGAAGCCAGGAAGCAGCGTATCTATACTGAGCTGTTCTCAAGATGAGGGTCGTGAGGAAGAGTCGGCTGACGCACATTGACCTATTCAGGCAGATCAGCAATTTGAGTTTTTGACCTGCGTCACGGCTTGTCGTGCTGAAAAGGGTATGATTCATCAGCTTCGCTTGCAAGAGCTAATCAACGTAAGTAAACAGGATTTTGCAAGCAGTTTTGATCTGTTGTAACTGCTGCTATATAAGGGTGTTTCAATTTTTTTTGTTTTGTTTTTTTCTAGGGGAAGTTGCTTATGATAAATATGTGGAGACACACAGGATATAAGAGTCCTTCACTCCATATTTACCCTTGTTTGTAGAATCTATGTCTTCTCAAACTTCTAACGCATTACCAATTTATCTCCAAAGCACTGAAGACCATTAAAATATCCGGAATGTTATTGAGATAAAATTACAAACCCACACAAATGGGCATGTACAGAAAAAAAAGTGGTATCATTATAGAAGGACCTCTTAATATTGCTGTAATCTATAGCATTTAGGTGCTACAATTTCCTACTGTACAGTAAGAAAAAAAAGAGAAATTTGAATAAAACGAAGACATCTGGTTTGCATTCTACTAACGTGCATCTAAGAAGTAAAAGTTATGATTTTAATTTAATTTGCCCACAGAAGCATAAGTGTTGCTTTTCTATTGTAACTAAGAACAATTATGTTATAGCAGAAAAGCATTTCCATTTATTTAAATACAATGAAAATCTCCTAACCACCCATGCATACATAGTTGTATAGCTACGCTTCAAATTATTCATATTGCAGGCAGATTTTGGTGTAGAATGGTCCTACAATTTGCTCAACATGTTTCTCTGATTGTAAGTAATTTTAACATTTAAAGAAGCACAGCCAGAATCCCTGAATTTTACAGAATCTTTGAAGGATGCTGAAAATTAGGAAAATGGCCTTCCAATCTTGACGAATAGAAGATAATAAGAAAAGTGTAAAAAATAAAAAATAAAAAACCTGTAAAAAATGCAAAATGCTATTCTCCAATTATAAAAAGGGTTCTTTTTCTGGGCTTAAAGTGACAATTGTGTAGCTGGGGTCCTGATCCAGAGCAGACTTGCTACAAAAAGTCACTCATACTGGCGCTGCAGTCAGCCAGGCCAAGATACGATTATGCATACAGAAACTGTTCAGAAAAAATTAGGCTCTTTCTGAGTCTTCCAGGGGATCCCTGTGCATAAACATATTTTTTATGCTCCAATAACCCCTCTATTTCCTTATGTTTCCATTTTGCAGGGTTGATTTTATTGTGAAAATCACAAGAATGCTTTAATATCTGGTATCTGACCTTTTCCTTTTTTGGCTCTTGAAAATCAGGAAATCCAGGAACATCCTGTTGATCCTGTCAAACTTCTTTCCACACTCCATCACGGATAATGTGAGTTTACACACTGATTTTCGTGACTTTAGTTCCTTGCAATGCTCACACAGCAGTCGCACCTCTGATAGTGTGAACCAATTTGCCAATTTGTTAAATATAAAATACATGTATATAAATGCTAATAAGAGACAATACAAAATCTGTTCTAAAAGAAAACAGATTTATTTTTTTATAATGCCCTTTTATATTGTCTTATGTTTTAGGAGATGGCTATACTATTGACAAGTAGGTATAAACCTACAGCTTTTAATGAAAGAAGCTTTACATATAGCTCTCCCCCGGGTTGCCACGCAGAGGGAAAGATCCTGACCCATAAGGTAGCCCTCTGGATGTCTGGCACAAAAGCCATAGTCCTTGACAAGTTCCTTGACTTGGGTTCAAGTCCTGGACTCCTTATCTGCATGTCTACCCTTCTCATTCTGTCAATTACCAGTCAGACCATTTTTAAAATAAAGGTTATTTGTCCCAAGAAAAGAAAACCTACATAACTCTGTTGATCTATTCTTTCTGAAGAGAGGGAAGACATCAACCCCTATTAGCCTTGTCAATCAGCTAAAATAAATAATGAAGCCCATTAGGTGGCTATGTAGTTGCCTGATCAAAATGTTGCAGATGTAAATAAACGGATTCGAAGAAATGGCTGTAGATTCTGCCATAAGTTCAGTCCAACAGGTATGTAACACATTCATATACAGGTATTTTATATGGCATCCTCCTATGAATGCACCCTTACCTATGTACTTATAAACAACTGATTCTAAGCTATGGGACAGCTTTCATTTTTATATATGACTGTTATTACGATTTGGTAGAATATGTATTTATGAAAGCAAGACTTTTTTTTTTGTTAAAATGGAAAAAAGCCTTACAAATTACAGACTGTAGCAAACAGCCCCAAGACAGTTTTCTCAAACACCTTAATAGATTCAAGTTATGATCAGTATTCCCATGTTGACCTGATTTTTAGGCATTACAGTAGCAAACTCATGGATATGTTTGTCATAAGAGTTACCTAAATCATTGTAGGCATAAAGTGGTTAATGGAATCAGGGTACTTGGATATTGTAATTAAAACCTGCTGAATTTTTCTAAACATTAAGGCAGCTTAGATATTGACTGATATTGATAAAAACGTCACCTCAGAACCAAATAATGCCAATACAAGTCGATTAGGGACAGACCTGTAAATTAAATTCTGTCAATAATGATTACATGTCCAATATTGATTTGGGGTGTGATGGGATGCTTTCCCACCAGATCTAAAAAAAACAACTGCAAGGTTTCTGGTCAAAGAGAAGTCTGCATTTTGAAATGTTATCAACTTGTTGTTAATGTAGGACTTTAGTAAAGTCTGGTAGCGACGCCTCATTGTCCTAAATGTTTGTACAGGTTAATACATGATGTCTAAATTTATTAGCATAATATGTCATCAGCATGTAATTGCAATGGACATTGTGAAATGCTGTGTAATGTAGTAGGAGAGATAAGTGATTTCCAAAATGCATATGTTTAAAATACATTTATAGACTTTGTTCCGTCAAATCTTACTTTTTTTGTGTCACAACTTAGACTGCTTTTTGTTTTTTCTTTTCTTGTGTTGTTTTTTCTTTGTTTTAAGGGATTGTTTCATATAGATATATTCATTTTTTATTTCCAGTTTGTTTGTTTTTTTACAGGTTTTTTTTAATGTCTTTATAGAATCTAAGTTAACGTTTCAATTTCATAAAAACAGGATTCCAGAAATTCACTGATTTACTTTAGTGCACTGATTTATTCTAGATTGATAAAATATTGTACAATATTATTATTACATAATATTGTACAAATATATTACATTTATTGGTAGAGGGAGGAGCCCCCAACTTCAGGACAGACTGCAGTGCAAGGACTGCAAAGCCTTTCAGTACTTTGGGTTGAGGTAGTGGCCCACAGCACTACTCTTTGAAAGGATGTTGGGCAGCATTTAATTAAATATGGGATTGTTTTTCCATTTCTATGAACATATCGATATCTTCTTAGCTGCAAATTTCACTTTTTTTTCTCACTTCGGCCTGGAAGTATATATTTATCTGACGGATGGATGGACAGATGGATTGAACATTCACCAAAGCCAGTTTGTTGGATCCTAACTGATGGGATACTTTTAATAAAGTATATAGATGTGTATGTTTAAGACTGCATCCATTGATCTTTTGTCAAGGACCAAGTTCTTCTTTACACTCCGCAAACATGATTTAGACAACCTGAAATTCAGCATATACAAGAAATAAGTCAGCAAGGCACAACCGCTCCACAAAAGGATCATCCAAGGAAAGGCAACAACCAAGCAAATAATATACCCCACCAGATGAAAGTGAAACACCTTATTGCTGATTTCTACACCCCTAAAAGTTTAAACCCATTAGTTCAGACAGTTGACATGTACACTGTATCACCAGTGTAATGCCTTGTGAATGCTCTACCCATGCAAGTTGGTCCAGTATAGAATCTTTCAGGGGTTTGAGGGTTTTTTTGACATATAAGCAGCTTTCCATTTAAAGGTTATCTAGTGTTGTGGGAACACAGGAGCCACAGGTTATTAAAAATAAAAATAGACATCTTTTTCTGATGGTTTTCCCCTTAGCAGACTTTCTACTGCTTTTCCGTCTGTTAACAAGGCACCCTCTGCATTTTACCGTGAAAGTTTCAATTAAATGGTTAAATACTTTTGCAGCCTGCACCCCATCCCGACCTGGGTGCTCAGGGGGCAAAACATCCAAAAACCACCACTAATTCACACAACTGTCAACATAAGAGCTCATATTTGGCCTTACCAGTTGTCAGAGTTATCTCCAGCATATGAAAGGATATGGGTTACAGACCATGCGAAGACACCAGTTGCGGGGTCTTGTTGTTTGCTTCAGGCAAAAGAAAGCCACAGAAGCCAGGGCCGGATACGGCTGCTGCTCCTCCTCCTCGGACACACAGTCCGGGTCACGGATTGGTGCTGTGATACGGACTCCCAGCGTAGGCCCAGCTTCTACTTCCAGCTCTGGCTCCTGCTCCTCCTCACATTCCTGAACTTCAGCTCTCCATTCGTCTCTCCTTTCTCCTCGAACACTAAAGCTCTGTCTCCTTTCCTTCTCCACCTCCTCCTTCTCCTCCTCCTGTTTTTGCTCCTCTTCTTGGCCTTCTCCTTTTTGTCTATCTTGGTCAACATCATGACCTGGAGAGTCGGTCCAGTGGGCTGCTGATACAGAAAGCCTCACGTCCTCCAGCACCTCCCTCTTCTCTGGGCACTCTTCGTACTGAAACCGCGCTCTCCCCTCGCCATCAGTCATGATAGAGCATCAGGCAGAGCCACTCTAGAGGGGAGGTCAGAGGATGAGGGGTTGGAGGGGTATAGGAAGTGGTTGATGTTGAGATTGACACCCAACATGCAGGTTGGTTGTTTGCAATGAAGAAACAGATGTGGAGAAAAAAAAAGAAAGTGAAATAGTGATCAAAAAATGACACAATGAGCTAAACCACCAACACTTTCTCTTTCTCTTTCTATCAGCCCCTAAGCAACATAAGTTGCTAATTGAAGGGAATCTAATTAGTTGCATAATTTGCTTCCAGTGTCTGTACACAATAACAGAATTTTACTTTTCAAGGCAAATCTACCAACTTAGTAAGATAACACTTTTAGAGCAAATATGGTCCTAAAATAAACTGTATAATAAGTATTACATACAGTGCTTTGCATAGGCTTTACTGGGGCATCTTAACTTTTTTTTTTCATTTAAAAACACAGATGAGAAACCATAGAAAAGTGTTTGAAAAAACATAAAAACTGCTAAGTAAAAGCACCACCACCACATGTTAAAATTTGCTATACAACAAAAAAATCTGAAAAGTGTGGCAAGCATTTATTAGTGTAAAACCAGTCCATTTTAAATGTAAGCCATGTAAGGGATATACTATAAGAGTGAAATTTGCTTACATGGTGAATAAAATGTCTGATGGAAGGATATCATGGTGTGTCCAATTAATATTACCAAAAATTTGAAGTTACAGCCTGTGGCGATGCTTTTTTTTTCACGTTAGATGAAAAAATTGGTCAAGCTTAATGGGATAGGGATAGGTGGAGCTAAATACAGGGCAGCCATGAAAACAAATATGTTAGTATGCAAAAGATTTAGGACCAGACAGAGGTTTACCTTCCTGCAGAATGATTCTACAAAATATTCAAACACCCAGTTAAAGCACTGACCCAAAACCAACTTTAATTCATCCAAACTGACTACAGTAAATCAAATTTTCTATATGGCAATGATAGAAATGTTTAATCTTTAATTATGCCAAGTTCCTGGACATATATTGCAAAAGATCTGCAGCTGCAATATCATAGGTGGTCAAAACATGTATATTCTGTGGAAAAATTGTCACTCTTTAGTTTTTTTTATTTGTCATTAATGATTGAACTTTTAGCTTTTTTGTTAAATTTGTGAACATTATTGACAAAAAAGATATAAGAAAAGTTTGAAATAGCTTGTTTCATTAAAATAAAATACACACATTCATTCAAGTATCATATGGACATTGAAATGGCTAAAAAAAGTGAATGTGTATTTAGACTTCATAGACATATTCAGTGCAGTAATGAAAGACTTCTTACCCCCACAGATTTACACTGAGAATTTTTAAGTTTTTTTGTGTGTTTTTTTCCCTAACTCTCTTTCTCTTCCTGTTGCTATGTGATTGAACAGATGGTCCACTCTGTCTGGTATACTGAAGGTTTTTAGCCCACACCATTCAGTGGTAGGCATACGGGAGTATGCGGCAAAAAATGAGGAAAAAAGCCATTTACGCCACACTAATCCTGATTATTAAAATAAATGGAATGGCATAGAGAATGAAACATTAGTCCTGATAATCCAGTAAAGTAGACTTTACTCTTTTTTGAAGCTTTCCTTAAATGTGCTTTTTGTGCACACATGAGAAAATTAAATTAAATTTTCCAATCATTTCATAGAGGATTTTGGGAATATTATTAAAGAATAGAATACTGCAGCTTTTAAAGTAATGTGAGAAAGAAAGGAAAAAAAACCCATTGGAGGTAAGAAAGCGCTCATCTTCTCTCTTTTTGAATCTTTTCTCCTATGAAGTAAATCCTGAAAAACTTCTTTGTGTTAAAATACCTTATCAATATGGAATCGAGAGTTCCCATAAGCATGATCCGTGACTTTCCGACGCACCCAGCCTTTCTCAGCAACCTGGACCTTCCCTCTCCTTTCTTCCTTCCTTTTCTCTCCACAAAATCAGTTTAATTCCTTTGCTCGTAAGTGATCAAATAAAATGAGCAACTCCTTAAAAAAAGAAAATAAAATCACTGTGTGAAGTCAAAGGAGTGGCTTGAAGTGGTCCTCATCCGCGCAGTCGATTGTTGAAAGACCGAACATCTCTCCATGCCTTCTGTCTGCTACCCGTTCATCCTTGCTGAGGAGTTGGTTACGCAGCGTGGAATGGAGATGCGCGCGCGGGTGGGTTGGGTCGCGTGGGCTGCCTTTGCCTGAATCCCCGTGGATGGTCTGACACGAAGAAACTTGGCCCAGGACCCGGAAAGCCCTGGCACGTGATTCGATGTCCGCTAAGAAGAAGAAAAAACAAATAAATAAATAACTGAGACGCACAATTACGCGCGCACAGAGGCGCGCGTGAAATACACGCACCAAACGGACACGCAGCGCGATGGATCAGGGATGGAAAGCAGTCAGCAGACCGTTATGCATCTCTTAGTTATTATACTTATTAGCAATAAGAAAAAAAAAAACATTTTTAAACTAATATAGTCCATAAATGCACATTTAGGCGTAGAAAAGGGAGGTGGATAAAAGAGAAATAAAGCAGAGAGAGGGCTTAGCAGACTTTGGAGTGGGTTTGTTTTGTGTGTTTTGCTTCGTCTTATTCATATTATTCAAACATAATATGTTATATATAATATATCTGCTCTTTCTTTCTTTCTTTCTTTTTTTTTGCCTTAACAAACTAAACGAGCTGAATTATCTTAATTGCTCTATATAGATACAAAATGAAGACATCAAAATTATACAATACATAGTATATTACATGATGCACAAGTAGGTAATAAAAACAAAAGCATTGCATGAGAGGGTGCGTGGAAGTGTACAATATTTATGAATTTTGTTTTCCAACGATAAACCTCTGATCCAAAAAGTTCAATCATATTTTGGGAAAATAACTGATATTTTCCTCTTGATTAAAAACATTTTCTTCCACTTTATTACACTTTCTGGCCAGTGTTTTTGATTTTGTGTTTAAAGCTTTCACGTAAAATGCAGATAGCAGAATTAGGCTGTAATGTAATAAGTGAGAAAGTTAGAAAATATTTACTTTGACAAGGTGCAGTAAGTAACTGGAAATTCCTTCTTTTAAATTGATTTCCAGCAGTACCTGTAGAAGTACTTTCTGGTGTTAAGTGTGGCATGCATGCTTTAATTTATTTTCAGCTGTGAACAAAAGCTTAGAGAGTGCTGACAGATCAAGCCCTGCAACACCCACCCCCTGACACCTGTCTTTCTCCCCCACTGGTCTGTCTTTCCTGACTGCTTCTAGTTTATGCACAGTTGGAGTCATATCCTCATTACTGAAGTGTTGGTCCAAAAATGCCTCCTATGAGGTTCTAGCTAATGTTGCCTTTAGTGTCACGCCCTGCTCAGCTGTTCATGGTATCCTCATCTAAAACCTGTGAGCTTTCGTTGATTGAGGAATGGATGTGATGCATACTTTAGTTTGAGTAAATGAAAAGACATGTTATGTCAGTGGGCTTCAAACAAAGTAGATTCAAAAATTGCTCTGAGCTCATATCTATCTAAATTTTTAATTTTGTTCAAAGACCAAGGTTTCTCTACAGAGGATGCACAGCATGTCCGTGTTTGCTGTGCATTTTCTTTGTTTATTCCACATTTTAAAACAGAGGGAATATTGCTCACACATTTAATAATTGTCTTCCCTCAGCTGGAACTCTCAGTCTACAATTTCCTAGTACTTCCAATCACTTCCCTACCTCACCCACCCCCATCCCATCATAGACCATTCTCGTCTCCACTCCAACTCCCACGCTTTCATCATTCAGCCTTTTCCCATTGCGTTACTCATCTCCCTCTCATCTCTCATCAGTTGATCCTTTTTAGTTGGATCTATGATGTAAGGGAGCAAAGAAATGCCATTTTTATGCACAGAAATTGGACTTCATTTAAGGTAAAACATGAACATAAGGTCAAGCATGTAGTGCTACGCATTTACTCCAATATTTGCATTGGAAAAGATAAATTATGTTAGGAGATGCTAATTTTCTTTCTGCACAATGCTTTGCATTTTTTACGACCTTGAGGTATCTGTGTATTATTCGGGGTGGGGGCTTCTATAATAGACAAATACAGAAAATAGGTTGCACTTGAAGGTTTATCTCTTTTTACTTTGAAACCCCTAAATAAAATGCAGCACAATCAGTTGATCAGAGGTTCATCAGAGAATTGGCAAGTCTCAAGGAGCTGTAGAGATCAACAGCACATGAGGGAGACATTTATTACCGGAATGGCTTTTAGCATTAGCTATTCGTAAGACAAAAGGCGGTTTGAGAAAAGCCATAAAGATTCCTCTTTGCAACTTACCCCAAGCCCTATAGGAACTGAGCAAATATATGTATATGATATGATAACATAATGGAACTGTGAATGCTATACAGGATGGAAAGCTACAGTAACACCAACCATCAACCTCAGCACACATTACCATTGGAAAAGATTGCAGTGGGGGAATTATACTGTGATGCTTTCATTCAGCAGGGACTCAAATGTTAGTATCAAAAGAAGATTAATAATATAAATGATTGAAATAAACTTGGAATTGTTTTATTTTGGGGTACAGCCTATCAATAAGTAATTATTTTAGAAAGGATGAAAAAGAAACACTGTTTCTCAAGATCTATTTATTATATTACCCTCTAAAATTTTTCATTTGTACTTAAGGAGAATTAAAAAAAAACATGTATTTTGCTGTTTACTTCACAATTATGCATTACTTCTACAGCCACATTAAAATGTTGTGGTTTTAATGTACCAAAATGTTCAGGGAGTGTGAGTACTTTGCAAGGAACGGCAAATATTCTGTGAAAACCGCTTATGTCACAAGAAAAATCATACCCTTTTAAGAATAGAACAAACACAATGCTGACAGAAACTGCAAGCACCAACCTGTCAAAGTAACTGTGTTTGACAAGTGATGTCTGCAGAGGCATGAGCCAAAAACAACAGAGACAATAAAGTTATTTCCAAAGTCATAAATAAGAATAAATACCAATACAACAACTAGTAAAGATTCTGCAATATTTTCTATTTTATTTTAGGTCTTAGTTCAGTCTGTGTCCATGTGTGCCTCGTTCACTCCTCCCACTCATGTATCTGCTAGCTGGTGTCTTCACTTTTGGTCTGCTGACGTAAGATGAAGAGGGGGAGACCCTCCATGACAAATCTCTTTCTAGGTGCTTTCTTGGGAAATAGGAGCTGCAAAGGAGGTTGCATTAAGCTTATTTTTTGCATAAACATGCTAAAAAACACATTTTTGATGTTTCATCTAATTTGAAAAGAGTCCAATGCTCTATAGGGGAATGAGCGATGCCAAAAATGGATAGTTTTCTGGAGATTTCTTTTGTTGTTGTTGTTTTTTTTATTTCCTCTTCAAGCAGGATGCCAAGCTAATCATTCTAATTAGGGTAAGGGGAGGAAAAAATAGCCGTGCATTCATAAACATACAACAAGAACAGAGGAAACAGTTATATAATCATGCACTAACACACACACACACACACACACACACAGTCAGCAGGCACTCTGCTGCTTCAGAAGGGAATCTGTTACACTAGATAGTGAACCTAAACTGCTCTTTTAAAGATACCTGAGTAAGGCTTAGAAAAGAGCAGTGTTTATACTTCCAGGAAAATATGAGTTACTTCAAGCTTCTGTTTTTATGTACTTTTTTTTTATCCTTTCCAGTCTGGGTTTCGAGTTGGAATAAAGTAGAAATACGTCGGCAGGTGAAATATTTTTGACTGATATCATTTTTTGTATCTGTATCAGCCAATATGTGGATGCTTTGGTCGATTTATTGGCTCATTCAGCAGTCAATGCTTGAGATCACATGAAGGACATGCCTTGCATGCTCCCTTCATTAGCTATCCATTATTACTGTTTTGTTTCATTTGTTATTAAGAGACACAAAATTGTAGTGTAAATTTAATCATGTGAGTGTAGGAAGAAATGCCGATATCAGCTTTAAGAATTGGCCCAAAAGTACAGGCGGCACATATAAGGAATCAATTAAACTGATGTTAAAATAATTGGTATCTGCCTTAAAAAAACCATTGGTGGATCTCTACTAATAAATTCTGATATTAAAAATTAATGAAAGGCATATTGAAAGGTTTCTTTTGAATATTGATATATCACCAATCAGAACTGGTCTTCTTCAAATCTGATAATAGCTCCAGATGGCCTTACCCTGTTTGCGGTAATCTAGTTTATCCTTTCAGTTTAGTTCAGTGAGAGTGGAATCACTCACCTGTTGTTCTCTGAAGCTTTGACCTATTTACCTGTGTTTCTTTTGGAAGGATAGTGCTCTTCTTGTGTTAGTTCTGGTTCTAGTCTACCAATCTTTTGATGAGGAAAAAACCTATTTTCTTTGTTTTTTTGTCTAAAACTTCTAATGCTTAATTTCAAGGATACACAGCCTCCTTAAAATGTATCATAGTTTTTAAAGGGCATCCGATCCATAAAAACACAGTTCATCAAAAACAACTTAGCCTATATATTTACCTGTTTATTAATGATTTTATGGCTTAGAACTGAAAAAGTTGTGGTTAATAAGCATTTCATCTTTTTTGAGACTGTATTATATTATGGCACAGTATGCTGCCTTGGATGAAGTACATACGTGATAACATAACCTCTGTGTGATCTAATCTTTAGCTTTTTAATAACTCACCCTCAGTCAGTATGTGGGCCACATCGGTGCTCCAATCTTTGTGTTATGAAACTCCTGAGCCTCTTGAGAATTGCTCCACAGTTATTCACCTTAGAAAGTCTGCTAATTAATAAAATGTTTCTGAAGGGCATGTGATGGATCGGTGAAATAGTCACCACTTTACCAGTACCAACAAAAATGTTATAATGGATAAGAAAGAAAGATAAAAAAAAAAGTAGAATGGACAAGTATCATAATTTAAATGCCAGAATTTTTTTCTGAAGAGTTTAGTAGCCTTTATTTGATGGTTGCCTGAAGGAAAGAGGACAAATGTTAAAAGAACACAATGCAGCAACTGAACCATTTTCATCCCTTAATGACGCTCCCAAAAAGAACCAAATGTTTTTGCTTTACAGTGTTGCAGTTTATCATGCAGCCCAGGACATTTGAAGTTCCCTAAATAATTTTTGGTTCGGCTGTGGGCTTGGGCGGCAGCTCTTGTTTCCCATCACAGCTATATATCCAGCATTAAATCACAATGCTGCAATGTTATTGGCCAACGCATTTTAAGCCAGGCTTTAATGGTTGAAGCTGGAGGCAAGAAGGATTCTCACGTCTCTATAAACGCACAAATACAGCAACACTTCAGCTTGCAGGCAAGGTTAATCTTACCACAGACTCCTGGGAAGTGACACTCAGTACTTTCAACTTTGAAGGACGTTTGTTGTTTTACCTCTACATTCTTTACTAATGATCTATGTCTCCTGTAGTTCATGCTGTAATATCTTCACATTGGTTGACTTGTAGTTATTCAGCACTAATATTTGTTTATTTTTGTAAAAAAAAAAAAATCTTAACAAAGGTGAACATTTCTTTTCTGAACTCTAGTTCACGTAGACTGTTGTCTCCCTGCAATCTGCAGTAGCCTGCTTACTCTATGTGTTTGTTCATGTGTTACTTTAAGACATTTCATTTCAGGTTAATTGATTAATCTGCTAGCTTCTTTTGCATATTTTTTTTTTTTTTTTTTTTGCAGGGACAGTTGTATAAAATATGGAGGCACACCCAAATGTTTTACTAAAGCTGCTAAATTCTCAGGTCACATGAATTGTTTTTTTCTGTTACGTTTCCAAGTTTTATTAAAGATTTTAAAGTTTGCATTTTTGCCTCTGTGCAGAGCCCAAATTATTTTACTTCAGCTTATTTAAATCACGTTAACTGAGAAATTAGATGTTGATGTTGCAATTATCAAAATCAGTCAGATTAGAATAAGAAAAGTTCCTTATCAAGGTTTTTGTGCAGACATGTAAATTATGTTTCCATCTGCTCAAGGATAATAAAAAAGTTGCTGCTCAGAGACAAAGGCTGGTGAACATATCAGTTAGTGAATGCAGTTATGCAGGGGAGTTTAAGACTTGTCATAATTTGCACAAGCACAGAGGTTTGCCAACTTTCCTCAAAATCAATAGCTGCAATATGTGCCTCTTAAGTTTATCAGCTCCTTAGATTAGCTCAAGAACAGTGTGCATTGGGCTCTGTATTGTTAGTAGATTTTGTCATTAATAAAACCCTTGTTAAATATAATACACATCTATACTTATTCATTATTTTTAGTTTTCCCTACCCATACTACTAATAAAATCCTACAAAAAAGGTTTGTATGCCAAAATGGCTCTTGCATGCTTTTTGTAGTCTCACTATATTAAATGTTATTATTGTCAGGTAAAAAGAAAAAGTCTATAAACCAAGACATACAGTAAATCCAACATTCTACCAATAAGCGAAATTATTGATCCTCCAGAAGGCTGTCATCTGCCCTTTGAAGACCATTTGTCTTATTCTCACTTTTTTTTTTTCTTATTCTCACTGAAGCGCAGTAGAGCTAGTAAATGGCTGTTCCTTTGGTCAAATTATTAGTAAAGTGACATCCAGGGTGCAAACACAGCAGACAGTGATCCTGATATAGAAGTTACAACACAAGGTAGTAATATTTTTTTTCTTTCTCACCTTAGGGGTTTTTAATATTTTATCTGTACATTGCCAGTGGGCAGTTGATTATTTTGGATGCCTTTACAAAGATCTTTATTCTATAAACTGTTTATGCTTAATAACCTGTATTGAATCATCTTTAAGCTGTAATATTTATGAAAATGTCTTTCTCATCAATCAGGGCATAGAGCATGGAATCCTGAGGTTGTGAGTTCGAAACCCACTCCCACAGACTGCCACTCTGGGTCTCTGAGCAGGACCCTTAACCTCATACTGCTCACAGGGGGGGCCATGATCATACATACATGAAAAATATGTTGCAAGTACAGAAATAAAAGGAACATTTAATTTGTAGAGAAAAAACAGAATACATTCATTTAGTTTTGCTTACATTTCTTTCGGTCTTTCACAGTTTGGTTATGTATCAATTATCTTATAATCAGACCTGTTTGCATTTCATTCAGTGTCAAATGCAGGTAATTTGATCGTGCCCAGTCTCATTTTGTATTTTGTATACTTTATTTTGATTGTTTACACTCATTTAGTAGCATGCACCATTGTCTCTGATCAGTCTTGTGCATTTCGTCAAGCTTTTAGCACTTTGGCTCTTCATATAGGACAACAGGGGGCTCAGGACAAGGCCATGGGGGAGCCAGACCTCAGATGAGAGGACTATAGAGGTGTAGCTATTCACTTGGACAAACTGGGTCTTTTTACTAAGGAAGTCCAGCATGCAATTACAAAGGGAGGTGTCGGCGTCAATTTGGCCCTTTTGCATACCATGTGCTGGGGCATGATTATGTTGAATTTTGAGCTGAAGTCCAGAACACAATTGGTACGTGGTTGCTCTCTTCTCCAGGTGCTTCAGGCTTACATGGAGAGCAGATGAAGTGGCATCCGTCGTGGAGTGGTTGGGCTGGTATGCAAACTGGAACAGGCTGTGTGATGGAGGGAGAAGGGAGGGAATGTGGTGCCTGACCACTCACTCGAATCACTTTATAATGCTGTATGTTAGTGTGACAGAGAGAGTTCTTTTTTGGGGGTTCTGGGGTAATTGGGATGCTCCTTCGATCTATATAAGATATTGATGAAGTCGGTTCATGGGGGGTTGACTAAGATAATTTGGGTACACATAGGCCCCAGAATTTCTGCTATGTAACAGGCATCATTGTAAAGTAGCTCTGGCTTTTTTATTTGCTATGTAGCTAAAGATGATAAATTCCCACACACTGAAACTTCAACTGCAAAACAGAAACCTCCCAAGAAGTATAATGGCAACATTTAGCTTTTTCTATGTTCATATATTTACCCATCATACATCTAGTAGACTATAAAAATATTAATCTTGCCCTTTTCTTTTGGAAAGTGGCAGCAGAAAGAAATATGTTTAGTTGAACAAAGATATTTAGTAAAATTCTCATCAGTTCTCTCATCAAATGTTCAGTGAAGATTTATCCAAAGTAAAAGGAATTCATGTTTTTGGATTTTAGTCAGTATTTAACGTGTTTAAACTTATGTTACATTTTAAAATATATTCTTTTGTATTTTTTTTTACTGTAACTTTACCCTGATGTGTGACAAATATTTTGGTTTTGTCTGTTAAAAAATCACTTATTTCACACATTTACTTTTAGATCATGAAATGGAAATTATCTTAGACTGTTTATGAAAAAATAAAATAAAATCAACAGTCAGAATGTTGTGACTGTTGTTTGGTCTTGATTTTTTTCGGGAGTCTTTATAAACAGTAGAGTGAGGTAATCTTTCTGCTACAATTGTTTGATCTACTGACTTTTTTTTCTTAATTTGCATTTTTGGCTATTTTTGTCTAAAACAGCTGCTATATGTTCAGGGCTGAACACAGTATTGAGTTTTCAGGATTCTCCTGGCATAAAGACACAATGTGAGTTATGACACCTGAGAAAAAAATCTGAAACTAATGGAAGCGAGCAACTTACAGAGTGCTAAAGATGGAGATGACACAAAGATGAACAGCAAACATTAGCAGACAGACCAAAAAACATAGACTTCCAATGCTGACTCATAAAGCTCTGTTAAGTCTCATAACTACAAACCTCTTTGCAATCCTCGCATTCTCAGCTGTGACAGTATGCATGTGCATTTTTGTGTGTGCATATGTGTGTAAATGTGTGTCCTTGTGCAGCTGTGCATTCCAATCAGAGATTTAACCCCCTTGCCTTCTCTCAGAAAGCTCTATGTTTCCTTCCCCAATCTTTGTTAATATCCTTGGCTTTCCTACCATCTGGATGAGTCCCTGGTACCATTCAAGAGATGAGTTTGTTATTATCCTTTTTATAGACATTATAATATACAACCAATTTATCTTCTAAGTTTGTAACAAGTTGCATTCAACATATAGAGTGCAAAGGCATGAATAATGAATTTAAATACACACCCTTTAAAGCTCAGGTGGATCTCATGAAGTCTGTCTTGAATAATGTACAGGGCCTTAAAAAAGCAATTACACTAATTAGAATTTGTTGATTATTGGTTGCTGGATATTGATTGGGTAATTCCAACAAATGAATATACTCCATATTTAGCTATTTAAATTTTGCACAGGCTAGGATATGTGGCTGTCATACCATATTAGTTTTAATACTGTAGAAGGTAAATCTCCACATTAGCGTCTTGCTGTCTCTTTTCCTATTTCTTTTTAATGTACAACCTCAACTAAAATTCTTTATTCTAGGTTATGGGAGGAGATCATCTATGGTCAGTTTGCATTTTGAATGTAGACCAAATATTTCTTCTCATCAGTCCAAAGAACTTTTTATCACGTTTTCTTTGCCCTTGTGACAAACTGCAAAATGTGTTATCATGGCTCTCTTTCGACTAGGAATTTCTTCCTTCCATGTTTACAAAAGGCCACATTTGTAAATGCCCCACTAATAGTTGTTCTGTCAATTAAGTATGGATTTCTAAGAATCCTCCAGAACCATGTAACTGTTAGCTGGTTTTCTAATTAATTATCAGTCTTGAAACATTTACAATTCAGTTCTCTCTCCATTTTATACAACTGGTTAAACAGTGCTCATTTAAAAGTTGAAAACATGACATATTATTTTTTATTAACACTTATATTAACACTTATAAAAGAAAAAAAATGAAAACCTTTTAATGTCAAACATTTCTCTTAGTTCATAAGAATAATAGAATTAGTTTTTACTGCATTCTTACAAGTTGTACATTTTAAGATAAAGGCAGATTCTTAAAGATCAAAGGTGTCAAATGTACTCGCATTATTTACTAAAGTAAAAGAAAAGATACCTGTGTAAAAAAAGTAAAGTAAACCACTATGTAAATGGGTTAACCAAGACAGTTGACTTAGGAAACGAGAAATGCTCCTTCACTACTCCGGAATCAAAGGACTGTTTTGCTTTGTTCCATCGGGTTCATATAGAATAAGGTTTCGAGATCAGCAGACAAGCCATTTAATCAGATTCCAAGGTGGAACAAGCTTCTTCTTCTAAAGAAATGATGAGGAATTGGTAGATGTGCAGCTTCAGCCAGTGAGGATGGAGCATGCTACGAAATGACCTGTGTAGAATCACAAAAGGTCCTTTCAAAGCAATGTAGAGAATTGGGGCTTTGAGAAATCTGTCCTTTAGCTTAGAAAAAGCCTTTTTTGCTTCTAAGGACAAGATAAAAGTGTTCTTGGAAGTGTGAGACTAGTGAGGGGTAGGGCAGTTTGACTATAATTCCTGAAGAATCTGCTGTAGAAGTTTACAAATCCTAAAAAATGCTGTAGCTGTAGATTGAGTGGGCCTCTTGAGAATGGCCTAGACCTTTTGAGAAGAATAGAACAGATAGAAAATAATTACTTCTCAATGGTTGCCAGACCAGATGTCTAACTGGTTCAGTTCTATGAGTGATAACAGGAACCTGATTTACAATACCCTCCTGGAACAGTTAGCCGTGCCAAGCTGGGTTCCTTACGACTGTTTACACATCACGCTGGCATGCTTCCTCCGTAGTGACGATCTATGGTACTACTAATGTCCAGAGGGAAACAAGCAAATCAAGATAGCGGTGCCTGTAACATTCAGGAAGTTTGGTTATAATTGTGATATTTCGTTGTTTGCGGAGGGTCAGATGAAGATGGCAGCCTTTGCTGAATTAACTTGACAGTAGGGTTTTTGGAAGCAGATACTACAAACAATAGTCTAATCAGGGCATACAGATGCAGGAAACAACAAAAAACTAGTGGTTCATCACACTGAATCATCACTGGAAATTGTGTGGCATGGTAGGAAAGCTTGTATTTTTATAAATGTCTGAAATTTCATTATTACAAAGGCTGACTGTAAGGAGATGATGATGCTCATGCACTTTGTAATCAGAGAACCATGCCAGAACTGAACTGCGCCAAGACCTACTGGAAAAGTAATACCATTTTAGTGCTTTTTGGTTGTTATCTGGCACGGTCCACTACAGTTTTGTGTGCCATTTACACTCAACAGTTATCTCAGTTACCGTGCTCGGACCTATCTCAGCACAGTTTCAAAAGCGTAGTGTAAATGGTGCTATGGAAAGGATTGCCATCAGGAGCCAAACATGGATTGGATCAGCCAGACGGGGCCACGGCATGGGCCTCAGGCAAGAACCCTTCACACAAACAAATTCATTGCTAAATTATTTGTATGACTAAATTAAGAGAAACTGCCTCATTCCCCACTTTTCTCCTAATGTTCTCTCAGGTATAACCAAATTTTAGTGAGTGCTCCAGACTTGATGTAGGAGTCGTGTGCATTCAGTCACTGGTTATCCAAACCTATTTTTTGTCATGACTACATTTGTTGCTACAAATAAGCAATTGTCCATTTCATAAGGCTACATCATATACTTTGCAACTCAGAATTTTTGGTCACTAGACTTTCAGTTGACATGTCATTATCCATGGGACACTGTTTTAATTTGCTGTTCACAAGCAAGGACCACACCAAAACATATATGGGTTTAAGGATTTATTGATTGAATGGATTGAGGATTGAATGAAGGGATGAGGAGATAAGGGGATGAAGGGATGGAGGGCTGGAGAGATGAGGGTGGATGTCATCTGGGAAGTAACGGAGGGCATGAAGATTTCAGATTTGTGGTATGATCTTCGGGAGAGATCTGATTTTCTTTACTTCTCCAAGCCTGCTCTAAAACCCCAAGATGAACCATGCAATGAAAAGAACGTGATGAGAAAATGAGTTTAATAGAGGACAAAAGATGAAGGGAGGGTGGGAATGACAAGTCATGACAGACTAAGATGAAGGTTTGAGCAGGGTATAAATAAGTAACTAGGGAATTGGATGATTGATTTTGGGTGTGGCCCTGCTCCCGTACTTAAGTTATGAAACTTAAGTTGTTAAATCTATGTCTTTAACAAAGACCCAGCAATACAAACATAAGTTTAAAGATTTATCGATTGGATCAATGGCATTACTTTCTGAAGGACTGTTGTGGACATGTTCCCACCAACTTTAGCATGGAGGGGACAGTGTCCACCAATTATTCCAGCTTTTTCCCCTTTTTCGCTGATTTTCTTTAGCCAATAGTAACTGGGGTTAGGTCCAGCTGTCTGTGTTCATAGCGTTGGAACATAATATTATTTGGGTTCACTTTTCACTGCGTTTATAGTAGCTACGTGGTTGGAGGAGAGACACACAGCAGCACTCAGTGAATTTAACTGGCAGCTACTTCGATACAGTTTTAAGTAAAATTTAGGAGATGGGTTGGTTAAAAAAATTTGAGATGCCACCCAAAAATCCGTTCGTTGCACATACAGAGCTTTTTCAGCTAAAAATGGCAAAAGAATGTACATTGATATAAGTTAAAAAAGCTGGGCTTCTCGGAGGACCATTACTGAGAGTTACAGATTAAAATTAACACACATCTGTTGCTTTCTAATTGAACAGCAAATCAGACTGCAGAGCTTCTAGATATCTTGAAAATTATTTTCTCTGGCATCATAATATTGATACACAAGTTCATAAATCTGTTTTTAAGCAGAGCAAAGACACAATTAGACACAGCTGTTGTTTAAAGGTGAAACAGATTTACTCGGATATGCAACATGCAATAAAATATTATAAATATTATAGCCAGTGTATTGTGGCACTCCTGTATTCTCAACAATAGGAAAGCATTCAATAAATATATGTTTTGGAAAATATAAACCCTATTGAAATCGTTCGGGTTGAGTAGCTGTAGGTCTATCAGCCACTATCCTCAGAGTGCCCGCACTAACTTTTATCACAAAGTTACACCCTTGGATTGGATGGAAGATGAAAGAAAGGGATGAGGAATGAATGGAGGAGGGGATAAAGGGATGAAGGGCAAAGGGGATGCAGGGAAAGTCAGGAAGTAAAAGGTAAGATAGTTTTAAAACAAGAATACAAAAATGTTGTTTCTTGAGGTCCTCAGTTCCAATAAGAGCCAAGGATGGAATTAGTTTGTTCAGTAGAATCGAACATGGTAATGTCATATGAAAGTGGTTGTTATTCTTTAAGATGCCCACCAGTTCCTTCCTTACCGCAGGCTCTCCTTTTTAACTATTTAGGCCAAGAGGAGATGCAATGCCA
>NW_015150659.1:697669-699259 GCF_000732505.1 Cyprinodon variegatus
AAACCCATGATGGCAATTATTTTACATCCAAGTAGTATGTTCTTAAGCAGTCACTTCTTCATATATACACACACACATTCATTTCAAATTTCAAAAACTTTGTTACTTTCCACCACTGCATGCAGCAGATGTTACTAGGGTACAGAACTGAATAGCGAACTGTGCTAGAGATCTGTTATCTTGTTTAAGAATACAAATCTTTTGGACAGAGTCGGAATCTGCATAACCAAATGTTTGTTTGAACTCAGAAATAAACCAATTGAAAGTGGTTTGAAGCTGTAGGTCTCTATTGACTTTGCTTCGGCCCACTGAAGTGCGTGTCCTTTTAATAACACAATCGCAAAGGATAGAATAGAATTCAACTTTGTTGTCATTCCACTGTCACAAGTACAGAGCAACAAAATGATGGCCTCATACATGCAAAGCATGCGCTCTACCACTACACTACATCCCCAACAGCAGGATCTTATCTTTTCGAAAGTAATGAAGAAAAAGGCTCAACACAGGAGGGCATTGGAAAAGGAATGTGCCACATTTCCCAATCTCACCAGAATAAGGCTCAGGAGAGAGCAATGATGCTTGCTGTCAGTGGGAAATTATGGAAGGAGTATGTTCTGCAACGTCAGTTAGGCCAGTTGGAGGAGACACACACAGAATCCAGAATGGTCAGCACAATATCACAGGAGGGTTGAGTTTTCAGCATTCTTCTTTATGGATTGTCTACAGAGAAGTGAGGCTGAAGGATGGATAGCTGTAAAGGCAACTACCAGAGAGGGGAGGCAAAACAAGACAGAGTGCAGAAATGCAATTCTCATAGGAAAATAAAAATCAATACAAAATGGAAATTGAAGTTGGTCAATGAGATATAATTCACAAAATTCAATATAGCATCAATTAAAAATCTTACCTAGAAAAACGTCTCTGATGGTAAGGGTTAGTAGAGGTCTGTAAGATGAGGGTTTGTTTTTTTAAGCAATCCACTGGAGCAGCTTGATAAAGTGGCTGAGGACACCACTGCACTCAGGTAAGTTTCTCCATCGGGAGGTCAGAGAATACCCAAAGGTTTCAGGTAGTCTAAAACACGGCAACAAAGCAGCATGAGAATTCGCTCGGGTAACATTATACGTGATCATCAGGTAAGGAAACAATAATCCTGCAGCTCCTTATAAGAACCTGACAGCCTGGTGAGAAGAATCTAGGTATCAGCAACACTGAGCTGGTGGAGCTCTCCAACAGAGATCCTCTCTTGAACAGTACCCACGCTCTTAGGCTATGTTCACACTGCAAATCAGAATGCTTAATTCCATTTTAGTTCTTTTTTTTTTCGTGAAATCAGATTCTTTTGCGCGGTCCTTTATAGTTCCAAAAAAATGCTACTTTTATTTGATCTCCAGTGCGAACTGCGCTTTCTTCAACTTACAGGTGCAGTAGGAGATCTTTTTTGACGCATTTTTTACCATGCGACTTGA
Organism: Cyprinodon variegatus; assembly: GCF_000732505.1. NCBI lineage: Eukaryota > Metazoa > Chordata > Actinopteri > Cyprinodontiformes > Cyprinodontidae > Cyprinodon > Cyprinodon variegatus. The sequence continues at coordinate 699,139 of NW_015150659.1, forward strand.
AGATCTCCCCACAGTTGCGTAGCAAGCAGTGAAATAGAAGGTCTGGAAGTGAAACAAAAATAAATGGTCCGCTACAGTATGAAATTAATGAGTAATGTCCACCAATCACAAAACACTGTCT
>NW_015150659.1:702418-703607 GCF_000732505.1 Cyprinodon variegatus
ATTCTTAGGGAAGGAGCAGGAATTTAAGATAGTGACCACACGCTGGACAGGTTAGTTCCTCCACTTTTCTCCAACACAGATACCAGCCATCATACAGACCATAACTGACATAAAGTCAGTGAGCAAATATGAAAGTTGGAATTATGAGAGAGTGAATTGAGAGCTTGGGTTAAGCATTTGATACTTTATTCATAAATAAATAAATAAATAAATAAATAAATACCCATCTATATATTGCTTAATCCTGTCCAGATACCGGAATCCTGATTGAGTTTGGGACTGAACCCCTGACCTTCAGAGAGCACCTCTTTTTTTTTTTTTCTAGTTGAGAATCCGGAGCTCAGGGTCCTGGAATCACTGCTCCCTGGAACCAAACGCCCTGTAAAAGACAAAGATCAGACCGATAGGTTCATAAACCAAACACTGTTGATGCTGCTGCTTCCTTTTGTTGAAGTGACTATATAATTTCTATTGATTCTAACTTCTTGTTGTCTAATTGTTATAAACTAAGAGCTGCCATGGATTTATTAGTACTCTATCAGTAAGCATATGATCCCTGCTTGTGGCTTTTGCCATCTATGAAGCATAGAATCATGGAGTCTTAATACTTTTCCCTTAAATGTGTTTATACTGCACTGATAAGCTAAGTCGAGAGTCGTACAAGACAAAAAACTACCCATCTGTCCGTCCATCCTTCCATCCATCCTGCCATCCTTATTTACACCAAAGGCATTTAGTCTTTTCAATTTCAGTTAATCTTATATGTACTATTTAGGGTTGTTGAAGGAAAGTTATGTCAATAGAAGAGACACATAGATATTACATGTAATGTTGATGCAGGAAGGCCCCAAGCTAGATTTCACATCTAGTATTTATGGTTGTAAGATATTTATCAGTAGCCTATATACTCTATCAAGATATGAATTACATAAATGTGTGATGAATGACTACAGGTAGGGTGAGGTGTGAAAAATCATTAGAAACATTATGAGATTCAACAAATATGTGTTTTGGTGGACAAGACCTCTGTAGTTTAGTATTGTCTGGTAGTCAAGCACGTTTGTCTGACAGGTATTACATTTCCTGGTACAGAAGACATAATTAAAATGAATGAGCTTGTCAATGCTTCTTGTTGCTCAGCACAAACTTGATAATGATCCACTTAATTGAATAAAACCAACTGGAGCCA
>NW_015150659.1:704792-719166 GCF_000732505.1 Cyprinodon variegatus
GGAAATATTATAGGCAGTGGATTGAATCTGTGTTTAAGAAATCCCGTGGTATATAGCTGCCATTGTTACAGGCAAAGAACGGATAGGGTAGCTCCGCCCAATGCGCATCAGACCCACTTTTTCCACCACACAGCTAGAGCAGCAGAGATGCTTCAGCCGCACATCAGAGCTAAACTTGTACAAGCATCATAAATGAAGCAGCACACATGTTTTTGCTGCTCTTGCTGCTTTAGGTGGGAACGTAGCATAACAGTGGCTAGCTTCCGGCCATGGCGTCCTGCGCGAGCATTGGGGGGTTGATTTGTTAATGTGTCAGGGTACAAGCACAGGGGGGAGGGACAAGCAGATGACCATGATTGACGTGTCAGGAACCAATTGTGTACAACAGACAGTGTTTTGTGATTGGTGGACATTACTCATTAATTTCATACTGTAGCGGACCATTTATTTTTGTTTCACTTCCAGACCTTCTATTCCAAGGACCAAAAGGCCTTTTTGGGACCAAAAGCTGATCCTAATATGGTGGATCCCTATTTTTTATGTTAGGGAGTCAGTTTATAGGTATGGAGTGAATTAATTTTAAGCTTAGGGTTAGGAATATACAAGTAATTGTTAAGATAGATGTCGGGGTTGGACTTAATTCAATAACTAAAATTGATGTAAAGAGTTGTTATGGATAGAAATACAAACTTGTGTGTGTGTGTGTGTATGTGTGTGTGTGTGTGTGTAGCAGAGATGGCAAAAGTACTCACTTTCCGTACCTGAGTAAAAGTACAGGTACTTGTGTTAAAAAATACTCTGGTAAAAGTGGAAGTACTGATTAAACTTCTTTACTCAAGTAAAAGTAACAAAGTACAGGCTTGTAAATTTACTTAAAGTATAAAAGTAAAAGTAGAAACCACTTTTTTCATGCCGTTGCCTACATTTTAAATGGATGTCTGCCAATAGGACTAGATCTCCATTGTGTTCATTTTCAATCATCTCGTCGTCCATACTACTATGCTAACGCCACCGCCACCAAGCTGCAATGATTTGCCGCGAATGAATACCGCCGAATCTGTCGATTCATCTTGTAGTGGTGCGTCAAATGCAACGTAGATTCCCATCCAATTAGATTGAAGTTGGTATTGATGACGTGAAAAATAATAACGGTAACTCCATTGAAATGATTCAAAACTAAAGTAACGAGCCAATTTTTTAAAATGTAAGGAGTAGAAAGTACAGATATTTGTGTAAAAATGTAAGGAGTAGAAGTAAAAAGTCGCCATAAAAATAAGTAGTAAAGTAAAGTAAAAATATCAGAAAAATCTCCTTGAGTACAGTAACAAAGTATTTGTACTTCGTTACTTCCCATCTCTGGTGTGTAGCGGGGGGTATGTGTGAGGTTGCATGGGTTACGAACAGAGACATGCATGCCGTATGTGTGTGTATTTGTATCATGAACTCTTTATGGGTTATTAAGGATTGTGGAAAATTACACCGCAGCTACACTGCATTGCAGCTGTCATACCTCAGATAAAGAAAGAGCATCAGACAGGCTAATTAGAGAAAAGAGGGGATGACAGAGGACTAGTGAGTTGGAAAAGGAGTGGATGCCAATGCTTTGATTCCAAAAGGGAATACTACATTGTTAGAATGATGAGGAGGAAATAGAAACAGATTTGCTGAAGCACAGTAAACTACATGAATTCAGATTATTCTCAAGTTTGAAGGGTGGACTATTAAAATCTAAAAGCTTTTTTTATTTTAGTTTTTTCATAACCTCTCCTTCTTTCCTGTGTCCTCACTATTTTCTGGGGCTCCGGGAGTCAGCAGTGTCTTCATGTTTGGATGCTAAGGCAAATATCTCCAACTGCAGAGAGAGTGTGGTTATGAGAAGTCCCTTTAACTGGTTGAGTTGTAGTAAACCATCATGGTAGATTCCTAAAAAAGTAAAAAAGATTCCACAAGACTTTGTTTTCAAGTTTGAAGATGTTTAAAAAAAAATGCATGTTTTTAAAACAAAAACAAGGTTTTGATGGGCAACTGTATAAAACCTCAAACTCAACGCTAATCCTGACATTTTTAATTGGAAAAAGATCAATGTATGGGAAGCGAAACGTCTTCAAACTTGGAAATAAAATGGATTTTTTTTAAACTTGTTTCTGGAATGACTATGACTTGGATGACTGAGAATCTTCACCACCATCATGGTAGATTGCAAATAGCGTTGTGCTGTTACCAATATGTTAAAAGTAATTAGATTACCCCATTATTGAAAAAATAACACCATTACTAACAATGTTATTATGTAACACCATTATTCCCAACATTGTCTACCAGTTTGTTATTCCAGTACTCGCCGTATTAAGACTCCCCAGCCTATTTCACAAAAACTGAATTTAGAAATACAGGATAAGTGATAAAGCAAGACTTGAACTAGCTAATAAAACAGGTAAGTGGTATTTATTGATAATTTGAGGATTAATAAAGGATAATTAAATGGAATTGACTTTTCACACCAATTATAGGGCAATGTTTAAACTCTCCAAACCTTTGGATTATTATTTTCATTATTGCGAGAGAAAAAATTGCTATGAAATTAAAAGTTAATGTTGAGATTATTTTTATTATCTCAGTATGGTGAGATAAAACAACTTTTTTTCGTGAAGTTAAGAAGAAATGAAGCCCTATATTCTACAAATTTCAAATCTGTCCTAATATTAGGCATGTAAAAGTTTTAAAAGCAACAACGGGAAGCAAAATAAGCAAAAATATACATGATGTAATATAAAAGTGTGTAAAAGGTGTCATAACAGCAAAAGTGAACAATAAATGATAAGCACTCATGTTAACATTGCACTTCTTGTGTTAAACCATTTCTATTTTAGGCCATCAGTCTAAATGTATATGAAGAAGCCCACAGAGGGCGTAACAAATGCACTGTGCTTGGGTGACATTCCTCTCACCCTTGACATTTTCTGGTTTTATTTTTCCTGAAATGTGGTCAAACCTTTTAACACTTTATGAGGTCACGACCATGTTGACCCAAGCATTTTATTAGCATTTAGCCAGGTGGGTATTTTTTGTTTTGTTTTGTTTTAACTAGCCCACCTCATGCTGAATTTTATGAGTTCCAAACCAACCCAGAAAAGAGGTTATCTAGGTGTAGTGTTTCATGAGAGGCCTTTGATCTGTACACAGTTTAGCCTGCAGTTCAAAAACTTTTGTTTCCATTTTTGGGGGCTGTTAATAATCTAAAGCATTCTAAAACATCTGAAGGTCTTAACTTATCTGTGAGCTTTGATTTGCTTCCACCAGATTGGTCATTAGATAATTTGAAGCATCACATGGGCCCCATGCTAAGATTGCACCATAATCCCACCCACAACTCAGTCGTAGTACTTAAAGTAGTTTTTTTTTACTATGCTCTAAGATAATCTTAGCAAACAGAAATCCTTAAACCAACAAAACACATATTTTTTTTGTAGATTGCATTTTATTTTTGCAGTTACCACAACAATCTAAAATTGAGCTTGAGGAACTTCTGATCAATTGGAAATCCTTTTAGCAGATGTATTTTTGTAAAACTAGAAAGTATTTTTTTATTTATACATGAAATGTTTGTGCATTATAAAGTAAAGCTGATTTTCAACTAGTTTTGTCAGCATCTGAAAGATCTATCAACAGGATGGTAACAAACTATAAATGGGTAAGGACAGCATGAAGTTTGATGATGAGATCAAATAAAACTTTACTACTGAAAACCAGGTTAGATTCATAGCCAACAGAGGAAAATGGAGGAAATAAGGTACAAAGAACGAAGACATGAGCAGGGGGCAAGTGTCAGGACAACTGTCAAGACAGATATGGGAGTGTGGAATAACTAGCAGTCAGCAAAAAGAAGATGAGTCAGATGAATGGGGTCACTTAGGCTCAGTGGGTGCATAAAAGGGTATTTAAAAACAAGCCCTGAAGATAACGATAACAAAATACTTGTTTCATTAATCAAGATATACTGACAAATTTAATTCACTTATAAAAGAGACAGGAACCAAAACACGGAAATGGAAAACTGGCTGTAAGAAAGAAAGAAGGAAAGCAACTGATGGTCAGGTCCAATTACCAGGAAAAATGACCCTCTAACAGATGACACTGTGTGCAAACGCAGGCCTCTGACAGGTGTGTCTTTATATGTGTGTGTGTGTATTGTTGTGTCAGGGTTAAATTGTGCATGTGGTAGGTAGAGCCAGCAGAAAACGTGCATCCATGGGGTTTCTTGCTTTCAGTTAAAATACATTACATTTATTTCTTCCATCTGACACGAAACACTTTGCATAATTTCCTCTGACATAGTCAATGTACTCTGTTAAATGGCGGGATTGTAATTCAGAGCATGGCACATTAGTGTTTGACTCCAGCTAAAAAAAAAAAAAAAAAAAGGAGCAGCTTCTGATGAATTACATTAGTCTTTTGAACCACGCGGGTTCAGATTACTTTATAATGTAGTAATGGATGTTTAAAGTATTGCCTAAGCCTTTATTTGCCCAACAGAAAATGGCTTATCAAGATAAACATTGTTTGTTCTATTGCCAGTACACTGGTTACTTGGCAACCTGTTGTTGCTTTACTCATTGAAAGGATTTTCACCCTTTCATGTATCGAATGATATAAAAACTGTGTTGGGCAAAATTGTATATATATATATTTATAATTTTTTTTGCTGTACAGTTGTTTATGTTACTGCTTTTGTAAGACCAAACTGAGACTTAATTAAGCCAGAATATTCTGAAAATCAGGCCTTAATCTTGGTTTTGTAAAACAGGCCTCTGGTTCTAAACGCATCTAAACCGACAAATACAAAAATACATACCTCAGATTCCACAGTATTACCAGTATTACTATGCCTTTGTCAACCACTTCATTGGGAACACCTGTTCAAGTGATTCAAGGATGAAGATCAATTGGTTTCTAGGGTTCGTGTACAGATGCTGTGATAAACAAAAAAAAAATTATCTCCTTTCAGAACAGCATAAAGACTAGACAGTGTTTTGCTGTTTCATACCTGTAAACAAAATTTAAAATAAGAGTCACTTTCAAGTTGGAAAAGACATTCTACCTAAGGACAAAACAAAACATTTTAGTATGATTCAGTAAATTAGGGGAATAATGTTATTTTTATTCTTTTTTATTGTACTTAAATATCTGTTTTCAGCTGTGCACATCTGTGTCCTCTGTAGAGCTTATGAGATTCTTTTGTGCTGCTTCAGTGCCTTGAATATGTAATGATGAGATCTAAGCACATTGTTAAGTACTCACAACAAAAGGATGCTCTAACTAATTCCTTCTCCCCTCTTTTGACCTTTCTGCTCCAACGGACAGTCATGCTAAACAATAATCCTCTACATCTATGATGCCAGATGAGTTCACGGAAACTGGCATCTAGGCTCAAGGCACTGCTACTTGGAGCTAAATCACTCTCCCTGAAGTGGATGGTAAGCAGTTTTCATTTCAGTCAGCTTGATTATATGTCTACTGCTTAATCGGTTGGTTAAAAAAAAAAAAGAAAAAAAAAAGAGATACAGTACAACAAATCCTAACAAAAGCCTTAAAACAAACATAAAAAATGTGCCTAAGAAATCGAATCGGACTTCAAGCTGTGTTGCACAAAGAGTGAGAGTATTAACAACATCTCAGGATTTACGTGTCCCCTTGAGAAGCTGTCGGCCTGCTGTGACACAATTCCACTGGCATCACACATACGGAACACCTGCACGCATGAAGGTCATCCCCATGATAAAAGACTCACGTGTACACCGATCCGTGCACATGCCAACAAATTGCCTATCCCAGAATTTTCCCTTCCACCCAAAAGGGCATTTGTCTGTTTAGTTCTTTTTTACAGTCAAACTGTATTTAGTGTGACTGCCCACTCTATCAATATGAAAGAAACTGAGTAGACGCAACACATCACTGCACAAGGCTGCAAGTGGAAACAAATCTCTGTCATTCAGACTGCCTACTAGTGTTCCATCACTAGCCTTTTGACATGATAAGCTTCAGTGAGCAGAACTAAGAAGGAGATGAGTGGAGCTCAGTGGCTAAATGTCGTGTGAATGCCAGAGAACCACTGGGAAGTAGCAAATCTGTCTGTGCCAATTACATTGCTTTAAATTAGAAACACATCATCAAAGCAATTTATTTAAGCCTTACTGGCCTTATATATTATAATCAGGATAACATTTGAAACAGAGTTTGATCACTATCAATGACCTTTTTCTTACACTTGTTATGCTGGTTTTGTAAAACAGCTTTGTGACATCCCAGTGAAACCTGCCCATGTAGCCAGAAGCATCCGATAACATTTTATAGGCAACTTGCCTTAGCTTTCAAAGCCTAGAAAAATCAAATCAATCAAGCCTGTGATCTTGCAACAGTCTATCAGATTACAAAAGTAACCCAATTGTATTTGCAGTAACTCTACAGCTCTCTCCACTCTTTGCGTGTTTGTCTCTGAGACCCAGCCCTGTCCTAGCAATTACCCATAGAAAGAGTAATCCCTAAAGATGGTATGAGATAAAGACAGCCTTAAATAAAGATTCTTTAAGAGGTATTTTCTGTGGTGACCGGGTATCTTTATACAGAATACCTAAAAAGGATTCAGACCAAAACATTTTTTTTTTCTTTTTTTTATTATCCTGTCACACTATCCCATATCAACCATACGTTAGTGTGGAGTATAAAGCTGTTTTCATTTCCAGCACAGTCAATTCACACAAGATACTTAATGGGCATATGTAATCTGATCTCTTGCTAAAACCAGGTTGGCTTAGTGAGAGTTCATAAAGAACACCATGACACAAACACCATAGCAATGACCTGTTAATGAATATATGTAATCCCTTCCAACACCATGTAGACGTTTGGTCTAAAGTGATAAAGGATAAATTTAATCATCATGGTAAAGGCTTTAAGTTCTCCACAAGAAAACAGATTTGACCCTGTCTTTCCAGACGTAAGGTTAGGGAAGAAAAGGGGAAATAAACATTAAACAATGGTTAGATTTTAAATAATTAAACAGGTTAAGGGTTAAGTTTATAAAAAATGTTGCATAAAAATCAGCATAAATGTAGGATATATAACAGTGTTCTCGTGTTTTAAGAGACTTTGCCTCCACTGGCTAGATTGGCAATGCTGATCAGTTTTTTGGGAGACAATGACTGTTGCTTTGGCAAAGAGATAACTGAAAACAGTAACTCTAAAAGAAGAAAATATACAGCTGCTGCAGCATGTAAATGCAGAAAAGCAGCATGCGTGCATCTTAGACTTGGCTATGTTATTGGTAGCTTTCTGTCTTGATCAGTTGACATATTTACTCAGGGAACTTAATATACACATTCAATGTGTATTTATGCTACTCTGGACCTAAATTAGGTTAAAGGTCTAGTTTCAGACAGTTATAGACTCCTGTTTGGCAAGAAATAAACAAAACAAAAAAGTTTGTGTCAAATCAATGAACAGTTTTTGACTGAATATGCTGAAATATGCAATTTCTAATAAGATGGTCAAGAAACAAATTGATCAAAACAAGATATACTACTGGTATTGTAATAACTTGCCAATTTTAAAAGCAAAAGTTCTTTAATTGATCAGTGAGAGAGCAGATTGCTAGGTGATTGAAGTTACTCTGAGGTGCGGGCTGGGTCAGCTGCTGAAGGCTAGACAAATCCATTTCACATCGGAACATTTCTAGCCTTTATTTGTTTTTGAGATTTTCTATGGACCTGGTCTACGTGGGCCAGGTCATCCAAAGCATGCAGCCCCTGAATTGGGACAACATACTTTGCATCTGTTGTAAACTCCACTATTTGAAACATAAGTTGCACCACTTGTCTCAACCACTCATTGTATTTACAGCGTTAAGAAACTAGCAATGGCTGCACTTAAAACCTTATTCTGCATGGATCAAAGTAATAAAAACATCCACTCTGAAATCTTCAATGCTTTATGTAGAGTGAAGCTCTATGTTACCCCTGCTATGGGTGTCTGAGGGTTTTGCAAAGAAAACATTTTATGAGGAAGCAAACCTCTGATGTTTACAACATTCCATGTATGGTTTACTTTAAAGTCTGAATAGTGTGCTGAAGATACAACACATGTGGTTGTTTGGGCTAACAAAAAGTGAAAAAAAAACCCCCACCAAACTATTACATTTTTTTTTATTTTGAAATGGAAATACCAAAAACAAATTCATACGATTTGCAAACAATGCCTTACTCATTATTTTTTGTGATACTAAAGATATGACATTTTTTACTGACTTATGGGCCACAGCATATCAGCATATATTTTACAGTGTAAAACAGCATCTAATTCAAAGTATATATATTTCTTAAGAAATATGCAAATATATATATTTCCTTGTTTTATCTCTGATACAGAGAGGGATTTACCCACAGATCAACAACCAAAATTACCTACCACCATTAGTAAAAAAAATAAAAGTTAAAACAGAAAGGTTGATGAAAAGGGATATTTATGCCCACCAGGCATCGAGTTTTGCTCAACAACTCCCAGTAAAAACATGGACTGCGTAAACTTTTTTGTCTTGAGTGCTGCTTGTACAGCAGAAGCTGCATCCTGGTCACAGCGTTCAATGTGAGGGATCTATTCTGCCTTTTAAACTATAGTTTGGAATCAAGTTTTTGTATGTCGGCGTTTTCCTTTTTTTAACACCCCACAAATGGTATTCCTGAGGTTCTTCTCAAGGTCTTCCTTGAAAGAGTGTACACATTTTTATAAAAAGCACCAAGACCCAGCTTTAGGTCTCATTGTTACATTCTTTAACCTTCTTGTGGTTTCCTTTTAAGGTAAAGTTGCTTTGACTGCCAGACCTTGGCATGACGGCAGTTGTTTAAATGTCCTCTACTTGTTGAATTCTTTCATGTGCTCTACAATGGCTGATTTCACACTCTTCTGAAAACTGCACATCTATTAAATGTTTGAGGACTAAACAGGGATACCTCCTTGAAAAGGCTAAGAAGCATTGTTTTTTTATTATGTGGATGTGATGTGATGTGATGTTCCAGTGTTTTGTAAAAGAGAATGCATTTGGGGGTGTCCCAACTTATTTTCATGAGAAATTCGATTTTTTTTTTTGTTCATTAATTAAAAAAAAAATATATAATAATATATATTAATATAAGTTTTTTTTCTGTTTTTCTGTTGTTTTCAATATTGCTTGAATTTTTCATTACTCTTAATATTTATATGATAGTTGCTCTTTTAAGGTAAGAAAAAATGTATCCATTTGGGGATGTCTTCTTAGAGTAAAGCTTTAAATCCTGGCTTGAGTCTTTGCTTTAGCGATTTAAAACCTGACAGTGAAGTCACCAGAGCTCAGGACACACAGCCTGACAGCTTTCCCTGCCTCCAGTCACTTTATTTATGTTCTTATACTCAGTGTCAAATCGAATCAATTGCTCTCTTATTTGCTCTCTCCTTTTGCTCACGCAAGCACACATACATAAATGCAAAGTAATTCAGTTTCATGAAGCTGAACACTGGTACAAAGAGTGCAAATTAAACCAGACGAGGTGGGTGTTGTCAACAGGTCCTATAGGGGACCTGTCATTGAACCTTCAGGCTCCAATTTACCGAAGATGAACCCAAATGTGATCATTCAGCTATCAATGACTACTGAACCTTAAATAATGGTGTGTACAGACTACATTATTCTATGTGCACATCGGGAAATTAAATGTGAGGTGTATTGAATGGGAAATGCCTGCAAGCTTTACAGGCTTGACATAATTAATGCTAAAGGTGGATGCCTGCTATGTTAGATGGCTCATGGTCCTTTGGAATTTCAAAGCTCCTTTTACACAAACATATACCTCTGATTACTGAAACATTTCTAGTTGGATCAACATAAATACTGTACATTCATATAGATCTGTCTTGTTGGATGAAAAATTGTGGAAACAAGAAACAAATCTGAAAGTTTACAAATATAGGTTCAATTTAGAGCACATGGTTCAAATCAGTGAAATTAAAAGCTGTATTGTTGTCTGAGGTTTTACACTCAAATGACTAATATGTACTTGTGTATTTCATTGTTTTAGGAATATGCTGAATTGTATTAAACTAATATTGTTCTTCTTCATCTTTTGGCTTTTTTTTTCCAGGGGTCACCACATCAAATGATTTCTTTCACACCAGCTACCTGTATGTACTCTTTAATTGCATCCATAAATACCTTCCCTTGGTACCTTTTTGGCCTCCATCACTACAATGCACCTTATTTCATGAGTATGTTGCCCATTAATCAGCTGTTTAATCTGCTCTTGGATGCGTGAGGATAAACTCTTCCCTTAATAGACACCCTCTTTGCCAACTTTATGACCCGGTCCTGCCCGGACCTGATGGTGTTTGGCAAACATACTTAAGGATTTTTGACTGACAGTGGAAAGACAGTGAGGAGGTTTTACTCATGAGAGAAAAGTGATCATTCATTCATCTATTGCTGTGGTTTGTGGAGTTTATTCACCCGTCGTAGTGATGTGTTTTATGTGTTTCAACATTTATTAATGCAATACATGATGTTTTGATTTCATCAACACCCTTGTGCCTCCCCTGTTTCATCCTTTTAGCCAGACATTTTACTCAAGTAAGATTAGTGATACTTTAGCATATTTTTGCTATGGTAAAGGTAAAAAGTACAATGCAAAAACAACACTCCTTAAAGTGCAGTTTTCTTAAAAAGTTAATCAAGTAAATGTAACTTGTTACTAACCACCTCTGGTTATATTTAAGCTATAAGAATCAAAACAACAGAAATAGATTTTAAAAAGATTGCAAGTGTTGAAACAAGTTAAGCTTTCAACGTTCTAATATTTGAAGATGCACTAGTAGACACACAGTAAAATTAAAGGTAAAGAGTCAGATATTTGCACATTTTTGAAAAAAAAACTGCCCTTTGTTAACTATGCGCTGCAAGCTGGATTGTCGCGAGATCTGAGTTTTCTGTCTCATAACAAATCCATCTTGAAAGACTCCCGCTATTATGTCTGACTTTCTGATCTAGGCTTCAGTAAACACGTCCCACCTGTCATTCATGACACACGTCTCAAACGTTACAATTTGCTGCTACAATTGTCTGAAAGGGTATTATGGAGGGCGGACACCATCTTTATATCCCCCAATCAGCTTAAAGTATTGTTAAACGTCCCTGACTGAACGTCAGCCATCCCAGATTGGTAACCTAGAACTCAACTCAGTTCTATGCATATTAATCAGATTACTGCCAAGTTAGCCCTCTCCACTTGAAAAAAAGATGCAGAAGCAAAACCCTGTACCCGCTCCCGAGAGGGAACGCCTACTAAACGCATGCAAGAGCATGCACAAGCCCATTTCTCCTTGTGCACGCTCTGTTAAAAAGTTGCTGTTTGCATCACTCATAGAAAATTTACTTTCCAAAAGAAGATTTGTAATTTTTCCACTATGTCAGACTTACCACCGGTAAGTTAAAATGGGGAAGAGCACGTACCTGTAGGACAGCCTTACCTAAACATATCACTAGAATGATTGACAATTAGGACCACTTATTTTGATGGTCCACCAGTAAAAAGAACTTCCTCCACTATATCTTTAACAAAAACAATCTAACCTCACATTAACAACTTTAATTTCTGATTTACCTACACATCTACAGTTTGTCTTGTCAACATTTGATTGTTGTAAGTCTTAGTGTAGAGTTGAGTCATTCAATGTTAAAGCAAACATGGGCAATAACATGTAGCTATGTTTTCTCGGCTGCCTTCTTGGAGCAGCAGAGCAACCTAATTCTACACGATCTGTTACTAAAGTATTAATCCTCTACATGTAACTGTCATGAGCCAGATTAGGATAAAACAAAGGAGCCCAGGAAATCTGCTTTTTGTTCTTCCTGCTCTCCGTGACAGTGATTACATAAGCCTGCCCTTACTTACATAAGCGTCATTAGTCAGCAGTAAATTTCAACCTGTTAAAATGCATTAGAGAAACATTTGTTTGAAAGAGATTTAGTGTGCAACATAAATACATTTTTCTCTGGCAGTAATCCTCATAACCATCTTTGAGGGGCAGGGCATCATTGGGAAGCATTACAACAGAATGTTTGTTCTGTTCCTGGTTTTCTTTTGTTTGTTTAAAATAGCTATAGTGTTAAATATTGGACTTTATGGCTTAAATATTGTGTCTAGAAATGTCTGGATGAGTTACAGCAACAGTTATATTTTGCTTTGGTTTTTGCTTTTGCCAAACAACCTTTTAGAACTTCAACATTTTAATTAAATGTAATATATCAGCATAAAATAGAGGTTTTCTGTGCTTCCAATTGATATAAAATTGTAATTTACAACCATAGCATAGCTCTTAGACTAAATGAAATTGTGCATGTCATTGTGAGTCAGTCGCCACTACTAGGCAACCATGCCAAGGCTGCGAAACAGCCAGCTGGTGCAAAGAACATTACATTCAAAAGTGTGTTGCCAAGACATTTTGCATTTTGCATGTGAAATTATCTAATTCCTCTCCCTAGTATGCACTCTGTTAGCCGGTATCATTTACAAATGGCCAGAAACACAACTCAATGCTTGGCAGGTATTCAGAAGAGAGGGAATAAATTTGAATTTCTTTTCTATCTTTTTGTTGCATTTAAATTCTTATCAGGGAAAAGGTTTAGAGCGGACTTTAAGAGCATATCTCTTCAAAGAACAAAGCAAACAGCTAATATAGCACCTTTTTATCAAGCTTTTCAGGGTGGCACTATAAGGAATTCCTTCAACACTAAACAAAGTGAAACTTTGTTCAAATGCTCAACGCATTAGGTGGCAAATAACATCTGCAGTGGAACCCTTAATAATATTCTAACTGTATTCATTTTGTTTAGATTTGGGAGATCTTGAGCACAAATCATTTCAAGGACATGGATTATTCTTCCCCTGTGACATTAATAAAAATAAAATCTATTTATGGTACATACAGCTTGATGTCGGCATCCCAGCTCGCAGAAACAGGTTTCACTGCTGCAGTCTTTGCAAACAGTAAGTTACAGTGAGCGTAGACTTCTTTCAAGTGGATTATTATGCAGTGGAACCATTTATGTACACTCAAGCCCTGAATGATTCCTATCTTTGTCCTATTCAGAGTTGGAGAAGATCCTTTTATTTTGAAAGACACATTCTCTTTGCTACTGAATGCACCATCCTGTCTTAAAATGGAAGATTTTAAAGTTCAAGCATGTGCAGTGTTTCATTACCATTTGCTCTAAGTCCCCTATGGCGTTATGACTCTTGGCTGCCCTGGATCAGGGGTCGGCAACCCCAACTGTTCAAAGAGCCAAAAAGGACCAAAAAAAAAACAAAACAAAAAAAACAATCTGTCTGTCTCATATGGTAACACGAGCTCTAAGTATACTATACCACTATAGAAAAGGACTATTTGGGCTTAAATATATAATAAGCATTAATGATCACATGTTTATCCTGAAACAAATGTCACATAGTAGCATGAGGTGAGGGAAGAGCAGTGAACGCTTTCACCGCACACTGCTTCACCGCCCTTTACTGTGTGGTTTAGGTTTTGTTGCATTGATGAAATTATAGAAACACTAAAAAGGAATCTTTTTATGGTGGACGTGTTTCTGTTGGGAGAAGTTGATTGGGTCATGAGGAACCAAGCAGGAACTGGCATCCATCAGAGCAGTGCTCTATAACCCCGAAATAACACATCCTCCATCATCAGTGTTCCTTGGTGGGTTTTTTTTTCATTTTTAGAATTTGGGGAAAAATGAAAGAAAATTCCTATATGTGCATCAGAGCCCTACCTGTTCAATCTCTGAATGGTTTTCTATGCTTACAACAAAACTAGCAGCAGTAGTGGAGTTTGGAGATGCAAACCACTTCTTAAATCTATATTTGTGCTTGTCTAATTTATCCAGAAGTTCTGCAATCACACTTTTTCTCTCACTCCCAACTTGGTGATTGGCTGGAAATTTAGCATCCCTTCCCTGGAATTGGCTTTCCAAATTACTCTTCTTATTTTTTGACAACTTTTCATTACAAAGCGAAAATGCAGGTGTTCTGTCAGCCCAGCATACCCCGTCAGACCAGCATACCCATAGTGAATCAGCAATTATGCTGATCTGACAGAACACAGGCAATCCTCCCACATTGATAAATGAAAGCAAATGCTCCATTCTTCTTTGGATCCTCTGTTCTCATCTGCTATCTTCCTTTTTTTCCCAGTGCGATCCATGGTCCAAGACACGCCCCGCCGCTTTGTTTGGCTGGCACCGCGCTGAAACGTGTGTTACAGGCTATGACCACAAATTTTTGTTGAAAGAAATTTTTAC
>NW_015150659.1:719624-724604 GCF_000732505.1 Cyprinodon variegatus
GTGTTCATGCACAATTCATAATAAATAGGGCTTGCATTAGTATTTTTCTATAGGATTTTAGAAATGTGTCCTTTTATTCCATTATCATTTTTATATAAATCCCATTTCCAGCCTGGGGTCAGGCAAAATTCACTCTCTGCTCTCTTTCACCTCAGTAACTCAAATTGACTTTAATGAGAAGCAATTATTTAACGAATCAAAAAAAAAAAAAAACGATACCTCACACTTAAGTCACGGAAGGCATCATCTAACCCAGGAGCATACATCTTAGATGTGATATAATTTAAAATTTTGCTTTGCATTGATGAGCTAATTGGACAGAAGTGTAGCATATGGCAGATCACTGAAATGAACCACAGGTGAGCAGAAAGCAAAGCCGTAAACCGCATTGTGAAATGAACAGGGAGAGACAACATGGGGGACACGGAGTGGAACCATTCTAAGGAGGAAAAAAAAGACGAATAGAGAGAGGAGAAATCAAGAAAACTTTCCCCTTCCTGACTGATTCCTACTGGGCTTTCTATTTTGCGTATCTATCATATAGTATTCTGGAACTGGGGATGAATCACAAATAATTGAAACATAATTGGCAGTTTACGTCAACCGTTTTGAATAGACTTAACTTTATTGTCTTTCTATCTTATGTTAGGTTAAATGCCTGAAATTGCAATTATACTGTTTGAGAATAGAACTTTGCACGAAGAACAGAGGAATTCTTAAAGAAAACTCCATTGATTTTTTATTTTATCTAATAACTTAGGCAAAGGTCTTCTGTCAAAACTTAAATGCTTTAATATTGGTAAACAAATTTGAAATATGGATCATTTCTGAACTTTTTCACAGTTATTTATAGTTTTCCATTGTTTACCACAGTTGCCTCTGTTGGCAGAGTTAGTTGATGAGAGAGTTAGCTTATTATTTTGGTGTGAAAGAATTTGGAGCACAGCTTGTTCTCATTCAACTGTTTTTTTTTTTGTTTTTTTGTTTTTTTTGTAATACCTTTGGTGCCATTGACGCATCAACAAGAGAACAAGTGTGACTGTTTTTGTAGTTGGATCACAAAAGAACAGCCCCGAGTGCACCTCAAATGGTAGGCTATGTCCCGTGTCACATGGCCTACCATAGTACGCAACAAGCAGCTATCAGACTCTCTGTAATTTGATTATTGCCAGGGATTAAGCAATCACGTGTTTCAACAATCCATCGGTAATCTGGATGGAAGGTTCACTGCCAGGATCGTGTTCTTTGATGTCTACAGAGCCTTTAACACATCTCTGCCTGATTTTTTATTTATTTATTAGCTTTTTAGCAGAGGCTCCAGAGGACTCAAGTGTAGACCTAAACAATCACCTGGATGAAAAACTTCCTTACAATGAGACCACAGCTTGTAAGACTAAAGCAATGTGTTTATCCTGGGAGTCAGCAGCTCAGAAGCACCATGGGGAGCTTTTCAAATGTACACCTCAGACAACTAATATAAAACTGATTCCTACAACCTGTAAAAATTCTCAGATGATTCTGCAGTCATGCGGTGAACCAGAGATGGACAAGAAGCTGAGAATAGGCAGGTGGTGGACTACTTGGTGGGATGGTGTTGTAAATAATCTACTCTCAAAAAAAGGAATAGGTCAAACATTATTTCATCATCAAGTATATGTAGATTAGAAATATATATTCTTAACATATACTCTATAAATCTGTTATGAGAGGTATGATCTCTGCCATTATCTGTTAGCAGCTTCATAGGAAACAATTTAAAGAAGCTAAACAGCTATGTCAGGGAACCCCTCTTGAATTTCTGAAGATGATTTTAAAGAACTTTTATTAATTAGAAATCATTTAAAACAGACTGCTATAGGAAATCCTTCCTGTCTTCAGTCATCAGCATCCAAACTGTTTATATCAACTGTATGTTTGCATGTCTGTGTGCAGCACCTTATCACCTAACAAGTAAAAAAAAAACAAATGATCTGTAGCTGCAAAACACTATTTACCCATAAAGGATTTTTTTTTTTTTCTGATTCTGATCTTTCTTCTCTTTGAAGAAACCTGCATAATATGAGTCACAACATTTACCTTAATCTTTTAGATTAACAATAATTTTCCAGTTGAACTTGTTTTGAATTGGGTAGGTGGTCAAGAAACACATGGAAACAAATACTATTGGCATGGAAGGGAATTGAAAAAAACGTAAATAGTGGGGTATACATATGGCTTGAGATGTTATCCAGTATATCAATAACAGGAACATAAAACCCTCATTATAAGTGGAGCTTTTCTGTTATAGCTCATGAGGTCTGTTAAAGGAAATTAGTGAACTAACAGTATAATTTAACCCAAGAAACTCAGCAACGAGTCAGTGATGAAGTTATGGAGAGGCTTAAAGCAGGCACAGGCTGTAAAATAAGATCCTACATCTCACATAGTTTGTTCAGTCCAGAATGCGATCATGGAAAGTTTGGCACAGCAGCAAACCTACCAAGACATGGCTGCCCACCTCTGTAAGGCTGTGCAAGGAGAAGATTAACCAGAGAAGGTTCATAAAAAAAATAAAATAATCCTTTTATTGAATAATTGATTCCTGAACTTTCAGAAACCCTTATTTGGGAGTGTAAATTCATGGAAAGGACTGAAAATTGATGTTTACAGCCCCTCTTCCTCCAATCTGAGCAAACCTGAGAAGTTAAAAAATATGCATGTGTGAATTTTGTTGGTAATAAGATGTCCGTTAAAAATTCTGTGTTCAATTGTGTTGATTTGTCACATAAATTTCCCAAAAACACATTGAAGTGTTTAATTGGACTATTAGAAAATGTTTCAAAAAGTTGGTATGGGTATTAATACACTGTGAATGTGGACACATTATTTCCTAAATCCTAAAACAACGTACTTTCCATTTAGGACCTAATAAAACTGTTTCTTTCAGCGACTAGGTCTGAATGGTGGGATATCAGAAAAATAAATTGTTAAAATGTTAAATAATTTGAACAACATCAGTTCCTAGCTGTTATCAACCATGCCACTCAGAGAGCTTGCCTTTATGCAGAGGAATGTCCCTGGCAGCATTAGCATCCACCAGCATCGCTTTGTTTCGCCTTTCTCTGGCAGGATTTAAGTTTTTATTAATGTTTGGATTATCGGGTCATAACAATCTGTCTCTGCTGGCTGCACAGCAAGATACCACATTACAGTTGTGTTTATCCAAATCTAATCGTCTCACATTGTCAACCACATAAAACTGCATTCGCCCCAGCAGCCACTGACATTGGGGGGCTGCTTCACATCGGCGCTCTCTGCTTAAACAGTTCAAGGAGATGCATGCAGTGAAACATCTGCACATGCTGAATTACAGCACAAATATGGTAGAGGATGTTGTTTTAAATCGTGTCATGATTACTGTTCAATATGGAGATGATGCCTACTGACTACCCATGTAACATACACCAATAAATCAGCGTGTTGTCTAAGACAGTGACACAGTGCAACATCAGGTTATCACAGCAGTCGAGTGGGTAATAAAACTCAGCTCTGTCGCATCTGTTGGTAAAGAGAATTATCTGGTGTACTCCTGCATCTGCAGTGGTAAATGAAGGAGTTATGCACATTTCCCTAACTAGGCCACAGGGGAAGAAGGGAGGGCGCACGATGCAGTTGAAGGAGGTAATGTGATTGTCAAGACATGCAGAATTCCCACTTTAGCTGCTGTTGTGTGTATTGGAGAGAAGAAAGGGAAAGAAAAAAAAAGATGGATGAAGAAAGACACAGGAAGGCAAAAAAGCAGCCAACATTATAAGAAGACTTTAAAGCACTAACTAATATATGACCAAAAACATGAAGCTTGAATTATTTTTCGCTCCTTTACTTGTTTCTTTCTCTAACTGCCAATAACACAGCAGATGCACAAGTTCTCATTTTCTGTGTATGGTTTTCTCAACCCTTTGCTGCACAAACGTGCACATCTGTTTCGTTGCGCTGCGAGAAAGGTGCTGAGGCTAGTGTGTGGATTACGTATGGATGCTTTCAGGTGAAGCTGCAGTTCAGACGCTCATATGGAGGAAAGGCAAAAGAAGAGGAAAAGGGGGACTAGAGAGACGGGGTGCTTTAGTTGCTATGCAACCAGGCTGCGCTGTTTCAGAGCATAAGCATTCACTCTGATTTGACTTAATGCATGTGTACACAGACTCATGCTCACCCAAACATGCATGCACCCCCGCACATGCAGCAAATGCTTTAATCTGACAGACAAGAGTTCAGAAGAATCCTTCATTTAATCTATGTAGCTCTATTGTATCAAAATATCTCTCTTCTCTCTCCCACTTTGCCTTTTGATTTTCAAGTTTTTTTTTGCTGTTTTTCCTGTAATTGTTCGATTGGGCCGTTCTCGCCTAAATAACACCTAAGGGATGCATCATAAATAGGAATATTAATCTATTTTGTTGTCAGAAGTTTTGTTCTGCCTTTTTGTGACTCACCATAGAAGTCTCACAATTGCATGAAGTAGTTCGTAGGTAAATCAGTTAAGTAGCAGCCCAGGTTTCCACATTAAAGTAAAGAACATTATACACATGTATCTGAGAAAAATCTTCTTACCATCAACACAAGTTTTTGATTTTATGAGCATGTTGAAAATATTTTTAAGTAGTTTAACACAAAGCAAAGAATTAGAATTAGTATTGCTGTTATAAAGAAGTGATTTAAACATGTGATGATTTTTCTTTGGGGGTAAGTTACCACACAGAGACAAACATACAGCATTTTAAATGGTTAATTGTAAATAAAAAGACATGCTAACTGTATGGGAATGTTATAAAAAAGAGGAAAATACTGCAACATCTTGCAGAGGAAGAGAACCATGGCAAATCTTAACTGCAACAAAAACTAAAAACCAGCTCCTGGGATCAAGCCTTATTTTAATTTGAGGCTATTTTAGGCTCTAGTTCAGAGCTAAACTCATGGCTAGAAAACAACTCAACCAAACTG
>NW_015150659.1:724738-733308 GCF_000732505.1 Cyprinodon variegatus
AGTGCAGCACAATGTGGGGTGCAATGGTCAAGAGGAAACGTCGTGCCTCAAAATAGAAGGCTAGCGTTGGCCCACCTAAAGGATAGGCCCCCAATTCCGACTCCTTTTCTGGTAAATGTCCAGTCACTGGATAACAGAGTGGTCTTGTTACATGAGAGGCTAAGTGTTTCTACTGAAAAACTGGTGCTGTGTTTTTGCCTAGCCGAAGCCTGGCATAACAGTAACATGCCAGACTCAACCTTCCAGATCAATGACCTTCAGTGATTCAGAGTGGACAGCAAGCAACGGTTGGAGATGGGATGAAAGACTCTGTAGGTATGCGAATCAAAGTTGGTCCGAACTGTGAAATGGTAAAAAGCCAATGCTCTGTGGCAATAGAACAAGAAAGTTAAATGGCTACTATCTGCCATGGAGTTTTACTGTTAAACTCCATTGTTTAGATCCTTCCGGGAGTTAATGCAAACAAAGTATCATGGAAGCTGTATGACACCATGAGCTCATTGCAGATCAAACACCAGAGGAGTTCTAAGTGCTTGCACAAGATTTTTCAATATAATAAAACTCACGGACACTCTGTCCAGCTTTTACCAGCATGTCACCTTTCCCAATTGGAGAAACAACACTCTGGACTGCATATACACAAATGTTCATATACACAAATGTTCACGGGTATACAAAGGTTTTACTGGATCCCCTTTTGGCATCTATGACCACATCTGCCATCTGCTGGTGTAATCATATCGATTGCTGAAGAGACAGATTTGACAAAGTAAGAAAACAATTACTGTTTGACCGAGGAATGAGCCACTGTTCTACAGGACTGTTTTTAATGCACAGATTGGCAGACCTGCAGAGAGGTCGACCTAGTGTAACACACCTCGTCTGATTTGAGCTTCATCTCCAAGTGTGCTGTCAACGGTACCACGGCAAGGAATCTTTTCTGAACCAGAAACCCTGGCTGAATGCTGAGGTGAGAGCTCTGCTGAAACCTAGGGATGCTGTGTTCAGGACATGTCAGGACAGGACAATCAGAACTGAGAAGTGAGAAAAAGACTGACTGCAGGCAATGTGAGGTCACATGCAAAGCCACATACACTCATTTTCACTTCAATTCATTTTCACTTCACCACCAATGACCTGCAGCTCACGTGGAAGGACATCAAGTGTATCACAGGTTAGCACAGATGACCAAAGACCCCTCACTGTCAGATGTATTCAACACGTTCCTTGTCTGATTTTAGGATCCAAACACTCCCATCAGCAGCAGACTTATATCATGAACCACTGACATGCCCCTCTGAGTGATTACAGCAGACGTGAGGAACATCCTCTAGAGAGTCAACCCCTGACAACATAACAGAGCAGATACTAAGACTGTGCACATTTGCTGTCAGAGGTGTTATCGGACACTTTAAACACCTAGTGGTCACTGACATCTGTCTCAACCTGCTTAAGATCCACCATTATTGTAAGTGCTCTACAGTGACACATCTGAAGGACTTCTGACTTCTTGCCTTGGGTTGTAGGGGTGGCTATTTTATGAGTTTTATGCCCCATTCTGTGCCCATGTTCTTAGTCCACCACTCCCATTTGGTCACATGACAGGAGTGGTCATTTTATGTTTTATAATCCATTGTGTGTGCTCATATTCGTAGTCCACCAATTCCCTTTTGGTCACATTTTTACAACTCATGCTCTCTAGTAGCTAACTAGAGCTAAGATGGACCATATGGTAGGGGTTGGTATTTTGTGGTTTCACCTCTAGCTGCGTCTTAAGTGTTATCTAAGCTAAGCATTGTGCTGCAATGCTGTATTGCTTAATGCATTTGTGAACCACCATCATTACCCATTGTATGCTGACTGAAACAACACTGCTTAACTTTATTGTTATTCATATATACCTGCTCTTATTTTGAACGGACACAACTGAATGCATTGATACATCTAGCCAAACTTTGACATTCCCTAAGAAATTCTTTGAAGGGACTCTTAGGCCCCCTTTTCACTCTTTAAAAATATTTGTTTGATCTAGTGTTTGCATAGATGTTAGATTTGCTATAATTCTTGATTATTAGAAATACAGTAATCACTATTTTAACCTGTGGTAGTTTGTGTTTATTTTGCAGCGAACGATTTATCACTCAGGTCAAACTCACCTTGCTCTTGGTAACATTTGAATAAACAGAGAAAATTTTCTTATAGCCATAGCCTAATTTACTAAATTGGTGGAAATAACTGGATTTTGAACAGCCGATCCAGGGTTCCACCGTGGATATGAAAGACCAAGAATCCTGACGAGTAAGCAAATTACAGTTATAACCATTCAACTAATAACATTTAATTGGTTTTTCCCTTGATTTTGACTACAACTTGCAGTTCTAGTTAATAATATATTCATATTCTACTGGTAAAATATCACAACACCTGGTACTGTGTGGTAGATTCAATAACCTCTGCATCAGTGTGGGAAGTTCAAGAAAATGGTGGCAGACTCCAGAAGAGAAAGGGATCCTTTTCATCCCCTGTATGCCATACAGCTATGGAGATGGTCTTTAACAGCAGATCCACTGACCTTACCTGGAAAGCCAACAATTCTTGTCTGGCCAGGAAAGCTTATTAGTGTCCCTACTTCATCAGGAAACTTTTGATAACTGGACTGGGGAGGTCAGTCTTGTGGAACCTTGCTTCGTGATGGAACTTCCTTGCACATGTTTCACCATGTAGCCCAGCAGATGCACTGCTGGTGAGTGGATGGTTCTGCAGGGGAGTGGTATACACTACATAGAAGACTGTAGGGAGCAGCCGTGCCTCCATCTTGGAACTCTACACATAAAGATGCAGAGGGAAGGCACATGTATCATGTAGGACTCCACCCATCCAGCACACTGACTGTTCCAGCCTCTTCCCTCAGGCAGGTGAATTAGGAGCATCTAGAGCAAGTATGCCAGGCTCATAAACAGTTTCTACCCTGTAGCTGTTAGGCCGTTGAACTTGGGCCATGGTTAATTCCGAGACATCCTTTCTCTTTCTTAAATTTTAAGGTTCTTGAACTAGGAACGTAGTCCAATTTTTGTACACCAAAAACACAAATGTGAACTGGTATGATAATAAAAAAATCTTTGAATCCCTGAATAATGTAAAGTTAAGTAAGATAGCATTGACATATGCTGAGATGTTTGTGTTACTTTTAACATCAAAGTCTCACTGGGGCCTTGTTAATTAAGCAGATGCTGTTTTTGTTGCAGGAGTTTTTGATTTTGATGGGCCTCAGCCTCCTACCAGAGGGAAGACTAAAGAACAATTTGTATCCAAGGTTGGAGGTGTTGGGGGAAATTTTTCCTGCTTGCATCCGAGTACTGGAGCTGTACAGTTCCTGGAAAAAGGATTTTCAGCCAATTATCCTCTCTACAGAGCGGATTTCTGACATTGACTTTTTACAACTGATCTGCAGACTGTGTTGTTTGTTATTAATTCATTTACTATTTCAAACTCAAAGACAAGATAAGAAAGACCATGAAGTTCCTGGAAATCATATACAGGTTGTGCCATGTCACTATTTCAGGATTGAACTTCAAGAACTACCTAGAGCCTAATCTAGTGTTTAGATCAGGGTTGTGATTGTACTAGTCATCTTCTGCTCCATCTAGGTAACGGGAGCAGCAGTCTTAGCAGAGACTCCCTGACTTCCCTGTCCCAGATGCCCAAGGCGCTTCCAGCCAAGAGACAACATTCTTTCAACAAGTCCAGGGTGATTCTCTGTTGGGAGATGCCTGGAACACCTCTCAGGGGCCTTCCAGGAGTCATCGAAAAAAGATGTCCTAGCCACCTCAGCTGACACCTCTCGATATGGAGAAGCACCACTATTTTAAGCCTCTCGTGGATCACCAAGCTCCTCACCTTATCTCTAACGGAGAGCTCAGCGATCCTCTCAACCACTTGTATCCTGGATCTCATTCTTTGGGTCCTGAGCCAGATTTTATCACCATAGGACGAGAGCTTTGCCTTTTTTCTCAGTTCTCCCTTTACCACAACAGTCCCCTCGCTTGTGAACAGGGTCCCAAGATAATTGAACTCCTCTATTTGAGGCAGGAACCCTCCTTTCATCAGAAAGTAGAAAGCCACTTTTTTCCGGACGAGAACCATGACCTCGGATACTGAAGAGCTGATTCTCATCCCAGCAGCTTCACATTTGGCTGCAGGTGTGACGCGCCATGATAATTTATAGAACTCTGGTTCTTGAATGATGTTAGACAATATACCAGGACATTTTTGGATCCACATACATAAAACCCCCAGCAGCAAAATTCAAGTTATTTTTAACATAAAGTGAATTTTCAACTGACAGCTGTTAGTGAGGATTCTGGATCCAATTGTAGTTGAGAGCTTGCTGTTTTCTGGTGAGGGGAGGATCCAGGAGAAGGAAAATGTCCTAGTGATTAAACTAAGCCACAGTGAGTATCAGTGTGGATGAGAATCACAGAGTTTGTACAAAGTCGTCAGACAGGAGAAGAGGGGAAGAAGGAGGGGAGACACCGTTAAAGAAAAGATTCCAGAGGTAACAATCAGCATGGGAGTCTCAAAGAAAATCAGCTAATAAGGAAACAAGAGAATCTTGGTTTGTTGACCAGGAGACACAGGGATAAGTTATATTGAAGGTTATTAAGATGCAAACTCAAAAGCACTGAATCAAAGAGCTCAAAGGGAACCTCAGGAACTCAGGGGGCTTGATTTTACCAACAAAATGGAACCATTAGGTGATAAATGGTAGCCATTCGCTCCTTATTTATACTGCAGTAGATGGTAAATTGCACACAGGTGTACAACCTGCCACAGTTACTGGGAAAATTCATTAAGTGGACTTTTCTTGAAGCAATTAAACAAGCAAATTGCCTCAAAACTATTTTAGTAAACTTAGAAAATCAAGTATGTGCACTTTATATACATTAAGTTTGCACTGGGTAGAATTAACTCAATATTGACAATACGCTCTTTTTGGAAAACCAGCCATAGAGCTTACCTGCTTGCAGTAAGTCTCTAAACAGGTTTTTCTCATTATATTATATGATTCTTCATTTCAATTTGACAAGACCTATATTTAGGACATTGAGACTCCTTGTCTTGTTGAAGCATTGATGTTTGGTTCATCAAACAACCAGGAAGACATAGTATTTCTATGGGGGCATATTATTATATATTTCACCTCTTAGAACATCCTATATCCTATAATATTGAAAACATCCCATTAACCATAACAGCAGCTCCAGCCATAGTGTTGTCTGGCCACATGGTAAAATAAATAAATACGTAAGCCAATTAGCTTATATCAATTTGCATGAGTCTTCATCGCTTTGAAATAATATGCATGTGTGGACTTAAATATTCTAAGTTATTAGAATATATATTTTTATCTCACAGTTCGAACTCAGTGTTGCAATTTACTGTGCAGCAGAGATCTCCGGAATGAAGAAGGATCATACTGTCACACATATACCCTACGACTCAGTCACTAGAAACATGACAGCATTTGGTTTTTGCTACATGTATGTCTCTGGGGATTCTAGATTCCTTACATCTGACCGGATGCCAAGCTAGTGCAAACCGCTTTACTGGTTTGTTTACCCCAGTGTATTACAAGCGATATCTGTGGGAGACAGAGAAGAAAGTACAAATTATGCGCAACACTGAAAGTTAACTACAAACTTACTGTAGGTCGGAAGGCTTTTTGCCAAATGTGTCAAGAAGATATTTGACAATACAAATGAAGAGACAGCAGATAAGGTTTATTTGGGGTGTTATTAATTCCTACATATGATCTGGCCATTAATGACTTTGTTAGTAATGATGTTTTTATTCTGTCTTCCTTCTCTGTTTATTACACATTTCAGCAGTCCATTAATTCTGCAGTTCTTGGACTCTATTCCTAACATCAGCTTTTTCACTCTCCAACTCCCCCACCCTACCCTCACCCTTTTTAGTCCCCCCCTCCCACTCCCTCTTGGTCTTCAAAGCAGAACTCTACAGAAGCTCTGCAGCTCTTGAAATATAGATTTTATCACCAGTGGGATGCTGCCTGCCGCACTGATATATTTCAAGACAAAAACACACTCCTCTTAATATCTCTTTCCTTGTTATATAGGGAAACAAGGGTACCTCTTAGTAAAACATAAGCTGTTATAAAGAGAAAAATGTGGAATTCAATAGATTTTTCTTTTGTTTGTTTTTTATTTGATAGTATCAGTTAATTAATACAGACTGAACTCCAGCCTTCACGACTAACATTTCAGACCTCTAACTGCTGATCTGGACGAACCTTTTCCCCATTTAAAAAAACAAAAACTGAATAGCGTTACCTAAAAGAATGTGTGCGCACCACAATTTTTTTTTTCATATCAAAGAAATAGTTGAATCCTGTTGTCTGCAAGAAATTGGTCGGCAAGTGCTTGTAATCTTTTTTTTATTGAACAACTAAGATACATTATTGTTTGTCTAAGAAAAAGATGTTACAAGTATGTACTGACAAGAAAAAATAAAAGGAAATATATAAAAAATGAAAATTTTTTCTATACAAATAAAAATGTTATGTTTTTCTGGGGTTCTATTATATTTGAGAATAAGATTTGAAAAATATTTGTCATTAAATTCCTAAAACATCTGGAGGTTGAAATAGATTCGATAAGAGAATAAAGCAGCAATGTTTTGAATGAAAGCAATTTAAATGCTGAAAAATTAAATCAATGAGGGATCTAGACCAGTATATCTTTATATACCATGTTAATGTCAGGCTCAAAACAGAAGGATCCAGTATTCAGTGTGGACAAATAGATTTCTCAAAACGTTTATTGGAAACTAAATCAGAGTCAGCAGTGTCGGTGCCTAAGGCAGGAACCTCTGTTGGTGGAGACAGCAGGTTACTGACCACATCTAACCTGCAGTGAATGATAAAGAATGTGTGAGTCACTAAAGCCGGGCATACGCTGCACGATTTCTTTGCCCATTTTGGGCTGATCTGTGCGAGAACTTTTTGATCAGACAGCGTTTCAGCCTGATCCTGCGTCCAGTATGCAGGGGATAAAGAGGGGCATTTAGCCTCTCACGACCACCTCCCGATCAGGAATCGTAAGGTCGGGAGATAAGCTAACACGTTTGAAATCCAGTTGGCCATCAGAAGCTCGCATTAGAGTGTTAGAAAGGATATTAGAACCGAGCAGATGAATGTAGGCAGGATATCCAAAGGGCGAAGCCAAAGCCGATGTTGGGAACATGCTCGGTTGTCAGAGCCAGGAGGTGAGAGATCTGGTGAGGTTACAGTAAGTGTTCATTGACAAAGACATGTTTACAGTGTAATTTTAACAGAATCACTAATTTTTCCTGATTGGCAAACCTCAAGATGACAGCTGGTGGTCTTTGTCCCCCTCTCATGCAAGGATGACGTTACTTGTTGCTCCACCGACTGACTCCTCCTTGCTGGGAAGTCCACTGACCATGTCGACAGCAACTGCTCATGAATAAGAGCATGGTTTGATTTTAATCCCAGTGACAATTAAATAATTCACATGAGTATACTGCTCCAACTCTTCAACACAATGCTCCAAATCCCCAATGCGCTGATCCATTTCTACGCTATGGATGCAAAAGGTATTCAAAAGCTCCAATAAAGACAGAAGCTTAGATTGCTGTTTTCTGACAGTGGTCATCTCCTCTGCCAGGAAATCAAGGGAAACTTTAATGTCATCAAACTCCTCAGGTGACGCGCCACGTTCTGTGACAAGGCCCAGAACATAAGTCTCAGAATTTAGGTGACAGTAATATATTCAAAGACGTTTATTGAATAAGCGTACGGCGGGCTAACTTGAAACTCTGCAGGAGTAGAGGCTCAGTACAGTAACTTCAAAACTCAAACAAAGAACAACAATGAGCATGAAAGCCACCAACTTGGCAATGTTCATTCTGTGCCTAGAAGAAGGAGTGAAACTCCAATGTTACTCAGCCAATGCTCAAAATCCAGGAGAGAGGATGAGCAGCATCTTGAAACAGCCAGAGCAAGCAGGGGAAGCATAGGCCCGTGGTCAGAAGACAGGTCCAAGGTCGACAACAGGGCGGAATCCAAGTAAGTAACACAGTAAGAAACACAGAAAAGGCAAACAGAGCAAAACAGGGGTGGTCTCAATGGTGGACTCAATGTCCCCCACCTCCCCCGGGATGTGTTCGAAGTTCTGCCGGAGATGGGAGTTAAAGCTCCGCCTAACAGGGGACTCGGCCAGACGTTCCCAGCAGACCCTCACAACACGTTTGGGCCTGCCAGGTCTGACCGGCATCCTCCCCCACCACCGGAGCCAACTCACCACCAGGTAGTGGTCAGTGGAAAGCTCAGCACCTCTCTTCACCCGAGTGTCCAAGAAATACGGCCGCAAGTCCGATGAAACGATGACAAAGTCGATCATCGAACTGCGGCCTAGGGTGTCCTGGTGCCATGTGCACATATGGACACCCTTATGCTTGAACATGGTGTTATGGACAATCCATGACGAGCACAGAAGTCCAACAACAGAACACCACTCGAGTTCAGATCG
>NW_015150659.1:734345-735029 GCF_000732505.1 Cyprinodon variegatus
TTATTATTTATCTAAGTCAGAGTTGAAAATAGTCATCCAAGAAATTCGGAAATAACAGCCAAAAAGTATTTGATAGAATGGCTACTATCATGTAAAAAACATCTGATTTAATGGTTAAATTGTGTTATCACATAGAGATTTATTTGCATATTCTGTTATTTTAAACTATAAACCAAAATGGAAGAATCGAAATAAATACAATTTAAAAATAACATATTTGGGCAGAAGAAACGCTTTTCAAAATACATTTTTCAACATAAACTGTCATGATGGGTCTCTGTAATTAAACCCACATGCAGAACACCACACGAAGCAGGGTAGAAGTTTAACAGTTTATTTAAGAAAGACAAACACAGAGTAAACAATGCACTGGTTCTGGTACTGGTCCGGGACTTGGTTTCACAGAGTAATCTGCAGAGAAGGATAGTTTGGTTAGCCAGGTAACTATGACATCTTGACAGGGTTTTGATTCAGAGTTGTACCTGATAAGGTTCAGACTGATCGGTGGAGAGGGGGAACCGGTTGGGTCCAGAGACTGTGGGTTCAGCAGAGAGCTTAGCAACGGCAGAGCTTAGCTTCAAGCTAGCGAGGTTCAGACCTTGAGTAGTTCTCCAAATTCTCTCCTGAGAACTAGCAGGGAGATTCAGACTGAGGATCTTCAGGTTTGGCTTCTTAGGGCAGGCA
>NW_015150659.1:737492-744403 GCF_000732505.1 Cyprinodon variegatus
TTTAAAGGTAGTAGAGGACTTGTACCTGTATATAAAAAACGCGCCCTATAGTCCGGTGCGCCTTATGTGTGTGTTAAATACAGAAATGGGACACATAACTGAGAGTGCGCCTTTTAGTCCGGTGCGCCTTATGGTCGTGAAAATACGGTAAGTACAGTAGTTAAATGTGACTAGTTACTACCAACCTCTGCCTAATTCACTCATTCTTGAATTTATTGAGCATTTGCAGAAGCAGTTTAAAGTTTGGAGTTCTGTAGCTTTGATGGCAAAAAAGTTGATGACCACACTTTCTGCTTTTTGGTGGTCTAACACTTCATGGTAGAGTTGTCACCAATGCCAACTGTTTGCTCTCTGTGATAATACCAATAACAGCTGAGTCCTAAGAGGGACCCATGGGGCCCCTGCGGCCCAGTGGGGAGAGAAGTCCTTCTCCAATCAGAAACTGGTTAGATTCCAGTGTTCCCTGGCCACATGTCCTTTTGAAATAATTCAACTCCCTGAATATATTAGAATAGAATAGAAATTCTCTTTATTGTCCCACAATGGGGAAATACTGGTGTTACAGCAGCAAAAAGATCACAGAAAAAATGTTCACACACATATGTGGACCTTAGAAAGGTGTATTATTATACAACCTTTTTTATACAACATTAAGAAATAGACCCAGGTTGCCCACTAATCTGCATGTAGGGTGGCTGTAGCATAGAACTTCTTCACAGGTCAATGTAATTAAAAAAGAGCTTTACAAATTCAGTCAGTTTATTAGTCCATTTACCATTCTTTCAATGGTCTTCGTATAGGCAGTCTGTATGCTTAGTTGCAATACATTGTACATGCATATATACAAACATTGTTGTGCCAGTTCCTCTGGTTCAACAGTTTGTTCTGGTTATTTACTGTTGCTCCCTTTTTTATCCCATTTCCATTCACATTTGATTAGGTTTAAAGCATTGTAAACGTGCCAGATTTAAGACTTGCTTAAAGTCAAACCAGAGCTGTACCCATTTTTAAAAATCATGAGTTGGGCGTGCAGGTGGCGCAGTGGTTAGCACGCCAAACCCATGTACGGAGGCCGTAAGGGCTGGTTATACTCCCCGCAGCAGTGTGTCGCAGTGACCTTGGACATTTTTGATTTACACCCAATTTTGAAGCATGGTCTGCGCTTTCTGTGGGTCTAGATGGTGGTGAGGAAGTGGGGCGAGTTTGTCCAACAACGGAGGGACATGAGAGCGAAAAAGAGCAGGGATCCAGGTGGAAAAAGGGTCCCAGCGTTTACACGCACCTCACTCATCTAGCTGCCTTAACTTCGCAAGTTGTTTACCGCAAATGAGGTCATATGTGGCACTGTCTGCGGTCACCTACAATTTGGGAGAGGTACAGCAGAGTGTCTGCGGAGAGGGCGCGGAAGGCTTTTTATTCACTGCGACACCTACGCAGACTACCTAGTTTCGAAGTATAAATCAGTCTTTAGTCCTCGACGTGGCCAACCCGGGTTAGAATCTGACCTGTGGTACTTTAGCTCCTGTCTCTCCGACTCTCTCATAACCCCTTTCCTGTCAGCCTACTGTTAAAAACAGTAGCCACTAGTGCCATGAAAACAAAACAAAAAAATCATGAGTTTTTGGGGATGTTTCTTTGAATGTCTTTATGACAATTTTCTATATTACTTTCTGGACCTTTTAATATTTCTACGGCACTTTTTGTTTAGTTGAATTATGGATTTTGAGTAGGTAGGTTAAAGTTTCGAAGAAATTATTTTATATGATATGTTATTGTATCTAGTGTTAATTTAACTTCCCACTTCTTTCATTGCTAAAGGCACTTCTAAGGATAGGAGAAGCAAATTAATCATGGCTATATCCACTGTGAGGCAGGCTTTAGGTTGTTTGAAGTAATGAATTATCTTTATCTGATCTATTTTTACCAAAATGGGTTAATAAATGCAGCTTTGATGACAAAGCTGTTTCAAATACCTCTTTATAAGTTCACAATATGCATTTTGTAAGAATAAGCCTGTATGGTAAACCATGCTCTATAGAGCATCTAATAGAAGCCTTAATTCTTTTCACTGCCTCTCTCAGTTTCATGGTTGCCTTTCCCTCTTGATTCTTGTTCAACCACAAGTTCCAGCTCTTTCTTTCATTTCCTGTCCTCACTTTGCTCATTATTGATTTGTTTCAAAAACCTCTCCCATCCCACAGACTTGCCCTACTCCAGCGCAGTATTGTGGAGCAGGAGTTCAGTAGTAAATTTCCTTGATCGACAACAGCAGTTGCAGGGTGTGTTCAGAACAACGGTGACCCTGCTGTCTGGGTGACAGCCATTATGTTGTCAGAGAAGCACTCAAGCTAATGGAGAAGCAATCTTGATGATGATGATGATGATGGTATGCCCCCATCCCTCTAAGACTTTTTTTTCCCCAGTATAAACAACTACATATGCCTGCATAGCATTTATAATCAATGGCACCTTCATTCTTCTGACTCCAGCTATAAACTGATGACATTTGCACTTGACCTCCTTCCTTTTACTGGTTTGTCGATACACATAGACACAGTTGCACTGATGGGAACAATGGGAGACCCCTCTCCCCTATTGATTACAGTTTTATGAAGGACATATAGTTAATATCTGTAAGCTAAAAATAATTGTATTGTTTGATTGCTTTTCTTTAGCATGACTTTGCATTCCCTGTATGCCATGTAGAAACAACATCATCAGCCAAATTATGATGTCAGGGGAATTTTGTTAGAGAAAGTATGTGTTAAAAGGAAAGCAGCATAATATGCAGTAGATTTCCATGTTTCTATGCTCAGATACCCTCTTCACTTTTTGGAAGCAGTAATATATCTGCAAGAATTTTCAACCACTCCAGATTGGATCTTACCAAGTACTGACAGATTGATTTGTGCAATAGGTGACGTCAAAAATCGAACATGTCAGTGTGAAGACATATGACTGAGGGGTAGAAGGGAGAATTATGGACGGTTGATGGATGTGTGCATGCAGCTAGTAATCAGGATTGCCATATGTGTGGGTGTTTTTTAATTCAGAAATAGGAATTCTATCCATCCATTTAGGATGTTTTTTTTTTTGTTTTTTTCTGTGACCTGAAGACATGAAAACACTCAGAACAGTGGAATATAACAATACTAAATTGTAAACTACAACTGAAACTCTTTGAATGCCCCAAAACCCTTCTAGACCATGTTAAAGCCACAAAGATAAACCTCTCTCCCAGCTGCACCACAGCATCTTTAAATCAAGGAGTCAATCTGCAAATAGCGTCATTAAAGAATCAAACCTGATGCAACAAAAAGAGGCCTGGAGTGGATGTGAATATTGTCAGTGGAGGCCACAATGTGTATTAACTGAGTCAAATATATTCCTTTAAATATTTATAGTTACTAGCGCAACTTCATTACAACCTTTTGGTATCATACTGCGGGAGAATTGTGTGAGAGCAGTTGCAACAGAACAGTGTTTTATTATTCTAAAAAAAGCACCAGAATATTTATAAAATATTTAAAGTTTACATTTTAAGCTCTCCTTGGTAACCTAAACAAGTGATTAGAATTGTCAGCAATGCTTGCATAGTGGTCTATGTGGATATTCAGTATTTAGATGCTTACGTTAACTATGAGATTCCCAAAAGTGTGAGGAGCTCAATCTGAGTAGCCTTGCTGTACTCACCACCGATGCCATATGCTGAAATAGATATTTCAAAAAGTTGATTCTTCAAATCTACAAAGCCTTTGCTTTTTGTTAGTATTTCATGTGGTAGACAGTAAATGGCCCCACTCTGCTAATGCTGTATTCCAGTGTTCTGACAAAGGCTTGGGAACTGATGTAGGGAAATTTTGTGTAAATTACCCTTTCATCCTGGAATGTGATTTCCAATATTCATCAGCTTTACTATTGATTATTTCTGGCAGCTTTATGATTTATCCTCTCTCTCAATTTAGACACTAAGCAATTTTGGGAAATCAATGGCAGATGGTTTTGAGTGTCACAGGACACTAGAAACAACCTATGTTGAACCTCCAGAGGTCCAGGGGTACTGCTTTTAGATTTCCCTGCTGTCTTACTGTAAATCCACGTAGGGTCTGATCATCAGAAGGTACAAATGTGTCTGTACACACTGACCAAATCTTCAAAGAAGGTGCAATTTGCATTTGAAATTCAACAGAGAGTATGTGTAACTATTTCTTTTTTTTTTTTTTTTGCATGTTTGCCTTCATCAATATGCTGATGATATTCTACTGACCAAACTGTGCAAATTCATGGATGGAGGATATGCAAATGTATACATTTATCATGTGTAAAGCAATTTTTCCAAATAAATAGCTCATCTGCAGCTGCAGTTTTTGCATATTGTTTAGTGGTTTTGAAAGTTAGGTGCAAACTGACACACAAAAAATATCTGCAGTCATTGTTGCCACAATAGAAGCATTGGTATGATGCCGAATGTTGGTGAGAGATTCTGTGCGCATGTAAACATATATGGACATTAATTAATTACAATATATTATTGAAGAAAAAAATGTCTTCAGACAGCACAGATTATTCCAGCAGGATGCCAGACAATCTTTATACTATTAAACCATAGCTAAAATCTTAAACTGCTTTCCATGAGTTTTTCGAACATGAAATGACCGACTAAAAATTGCCTTTTGGCTCCTTTCCCATTTGGTGAAAAATGCCAGGTCAGACCCCCACTGACAAGCTGCGTTGCCTCTGCCCCGCCACCACAGCGTATCTCATGATGCCATCATGTTGGCTTAGCAGTGATGATGTCACTGTCGGTGTGACAGATATCAGGAAAGTAAACAATGCAGAGCAATATGGAAGGGAGCAAAGGCGTAGTCAGTGTGCTTTATTGTTTCACTCTTTTGCCTGTCCAAGTCTCTCTTACCAGTGAGGTGCAAAGTTTATCAAATGTAAACAGAGTTGTTGTAGATTCTTATATATCAAATGCGACTGGTGCAATGAGGTGACAATGTTGCACTCAAGAGCATCGAGTAAATAGTGGGTCAACCCGTGTTTGGTGCCGAGCCGTTTTAAGGTGATTTTATCCCTCGTCGCTTCGTTTGAGGGGTCAATGAGCCATTCCCACCGCCACTAAAAGTGGATTTTATGAGGGTAAAAGGGGTTTTATTCATGGCCAGTTGGAAGAGATAAATGACTGAACCTAAATATTGTAAC
This sequence comes from Cyprinodon variegatus, assembly GCF_000732505.1. Classification (NCBI taxonomy): domain Eukaryota; kingdom Metazoa; phylum Chordata; class Actinopteri; order Cyprinodontiformes; family Cyprinodontidae; genus Cyprinodon; species Cyprinodon variegatus. The sequence goes on from NW_015150659.1 coordinate 742,698, forward strand.
ATGTTTATATGAACTGGAATATCAAAAGAGCTTGCAAAGCAACCTGGAGGTGTAGGAGGGTGAGTGGGGTGTGAGGGGGTAGAGTGCTCATCTCAATGCAACAGGGATTTTTTTTATTAAAAAATATCTGTACACAAAGCACAGTTACAGTATGTTTATTTTACTTTTAATCTTAATGCTTTGAGATAGGCTACAAGTTTCACTACAAATATTATTAAGTATTATAAAATGTATTATTTCTAATACTGATCATTATTTATTATATATTTATGGTCATTCTCAAGTTACCTGTAGAGCATGCAATCTGCTCATTTTAATCCAAAATCTTTGTAGATGAAACACATCACACACCTGGAATTTAGAGCCTCATATTTGGAATCTCTGATGATCAGGGCATAGTGTGCAACCACCATCTTTCTGTTTTGTTTTGTTTTTGTGTGAGTTTTAGGTTATAATTTATTTGTTATAGAAACTCTAGTTCTAGTGAATCCTCTCCAGAGCCTTCATTTAAAAAATGAAGAGAAAAAACTTTCCTTTCCCACCAAATACAAATAAGGACACAACATCAAGATAAGAAATATTTACATTAGAGGCTTAAAAAAAAGTAACTGGTTGAAGCATTTCATTAAAATTAACATATATTCAACACATCAAAATGCTATTTCCTCAGTTAGTACCGTGTTGACGAGAACTGAATCAAATCTGATCTTAGTCTTCTGGATTACAGCCGCTGTTTATTTCCATCCATCCATCCATCCATCTTTCTGTGTACCTATCGTACTATCATTTGTACTTGCCAAACCTGAAGCTTTAGTTCTCGCTTCATTGTTTACCAACATTCCAATTGTATTTCAAGCCTTATTTGAATCTTATCAATCTTGAAATCAACTATGTTTTGAGTTTTTTTTACAATGGATCTTGGACTTATCTCTATTAGTTTCCCAGCTCAGCTGGGAGGTGCTAACTGGCTTAGCTCCATTACTTCCTTGTTTACCCCCTGTGTGAATCTGCAGTGTGGTAACCCTATTATTACTGCGAAAATAAACAAAGGCTTAATTGCTAACACATTTAGCAAAAACACACTGTAAAATACAAAAGCAACAAATAATATGGCAGCAAGAAGAGGTAATCTTTCAGAAAATCTTTGTATTCAACTGGAGTTAGTTACTTTCATACAGATTTCAAAAATGTCATACAAAATGACTCTGCGCCTTTAAAAAAAATCAAAACAGTTTTGCAACATGTGCAGTGTTTATTGCTGCCTAAACTTGATTAGAGGGATTGCCACCCTCAGAAGAGAAAGAGTATCAGACTGTCATGATGGGGTTCCTTAGAGTAAGCCCAAGATGCAGAACACACACGGAGACACTGGTAAAAGTCTAAAAGAGTTTATTAAAGGACACAAGCACATGGATATTAACTGGAACAGTTCAGGCGGGGGGCTGGTTCACTGGGGTCTGTGCAGGGAACGGGAGATGGCTGGTTAGCTGAGTTCATGTGAGGCTAAGCATCTAGCTAAATGCTTAGCAAGGCTGGCCTAGATCTGAGCTTCAAGCTCACTGCAGAGACCAACAGGGGAATTACACAAAGGATTCTTCAGATTGAGCTTCCAGCTCACTGCAGGGAACAACAGGGGAATTACACAAAGGATTCTTCAGATTGAGCTTCCAGCTCACTGCAGGGAACAACAGGGGAATTACACAAAG